>NW_026733497.1:20000-69524 GCF_028476545.2 Physella acuta
ATTCCATACTGTGGTTATTTTCTGGCGGATGTCGTGGTGGCAGGACATAGGTTGAAGCAGGTTGGGGTGTTCGTTACGAAACACAACCTAGAGACAAATGTGTCAAATATACCTTGCCTGTTGGGCATGAATATTCTTGGCCAGTTGCCAGAATTTCTTACAAATATTGTCGGATCGACCACACCAGGTCGGGGATCCAAGTTGGCCAGGTTTGCCAAGACCAGAGGAAGGACAGCAGTCCCGGCAAACACGGTCAAGGCAATCACATTACAAATTGGTGATAGAAGCGTGAATGGTGATGTGATGGTAGAACCATGTGGCGCCGCACTGAGGGCAGGCGTCGTGTTACTGCGGACATACACATCAGCGGAAAACGGACTAGTTCAAGGGTTGGTAGCTAATGTTTTGGATGAGGAAATTTTTATACCGCCTAACACTCTGGTAGGAGTACCACAGAACGTCGAGGTACAAAGGTCGGCACAGTGCATCGAACTGATCAATACCAGTAGTAATGAAGTAACAATTAGGTCGGTCAATGTGACGGCCGAGGTGAAGAAAAAGGGTGGCCGATCATATATATTCCCGGAAACTGAAGACCCAAAATTAAATGAATTACTGAATAAATACAGGGATGTATTTGCCTCGTATGAGGGTGATTTGGGGTACACGGAAGTAATCAAACACCAGATACCCTTACTACAAGACAAGCCGGTGGCGCAACCTTATCGAAGATTACCACCGAGTCACTACTCGGCGGTGAAGGCACACCTGAATGATCTACTAGAAAAGGGAATTATTACAACTAGTACAAGCCCGTATGCGGCACCGATTGTAGTGGTAAAAAAGAAGTCAGGGGAGATAAGACTGTGTTGTGATTACCGGAAATTGAACAATATCACAAGAAGGGATGCATTCCCCTTGCCTCGTATTGATGAATGTCTTGATGCGTTGGGGGGAGCAAGATTTTTTTCTACCTTGGATTTGGCCAGTGGCTACCACCAAGTGGCCATGCACCCCAACGATCAACATAAAACTGCATTTATTTCTCCACTGGGACTGTACGAGTGGACCCGTATGCCGTTTGGTCTAACTAATGCACCTGCTACATTCCAGCGAGTAATGCAGAGTGCTATCAGTGACTTTCTATTTCAAATAATGTTGGTGTATTTGGATGATATTCTAGTTTATTCAAAAACTTGGGAGGACCATCTAAAAAGATTAGAACAAGTGTTTCTCCGTCTTAGGGAGATAGGAGTAAAGCTGAACCCAGACAAATGCTGCTTTGGTTTGAAATCGGTACATTTTTTGGGTTACGTGATTTCGTCGGATGGCATCGCCACTGACCCAGATAAAATTGCAGCTGTTAAAGAATGGAAACAACCAACAACTACGGTAGAGGTCAGGTCATTCTTGGGCTTTGCTTCCTATTATAGAAAATTTGTACCTGGTTTTGCAAAAATTGCCGCACCATTGCATGACTTGGTAAACAAAATGACAAAGAAACACAGTAAGGAGAAAAAGAAAGGTAAAACACACCTGATAGGTGAACTATGGACTGATGAATGCCTGAACTCGTTTAAACTCTTGAAAAAGGCTTTGACAGAGGCACCGATATTGGGTTACGCGGACTTTGACAAACCATTTCGGTTAGAAATTGACGCCAGCTCCAAAGGTCTGGGAGCTGTGCTATCACAACAACAAAAGCAAGGTTTCAGGGTTATTGCGTATGCCAGTCGAGCTCTGAAGGAATCAGAGAAGAACATGACAAATTACAGCGCCATGAAACTAGAACTTTTGACATTAAAATGGGCTGTGACTGAAAAATTCAGGGACTATCTCTTAGGTGCTAAATGTGTGGTATACACTGACAATAACCCCTTGAGTCACCTAAAGACAGCAAAGCTAGGATCCATCGAACAGCGATGGGCAGCAGAATTGGCACTCTTTGACCTGGAGATAAAATATCGCCCGGGGCGGTCCAATGGCAATGCGGACGCTTTATCAAGGAATCCTTACGAGAAACCGGGTGATGAGGAAGAAACGCTGACAGGAATATGTGAGGTCAGAGCGTCAACAGATATCCCTCATGGGGTACAAGTGATGCAGAACGGGCAGACCGGGGTGGAGCACATATCCACAGAGCCCGGACTTATGGACAGTAGTGATTTTAATTGCCTTAATCACAAAAAGATAAGAGATGCCCAGAGAACGGATAGTGGCTTACAACCGCTATTGAAATACGTCCAGGAACAAAAATTCCCAGGAAGAAGGGAAAGAGAACAATTTGGTCGAGAAACAAAGAAAATACTGAGTCAGTGGAACCGTCTCAGTATAAAGGATGGTGTTCTCATGCGGAGAATTCATGACCAAATTGATGGCACAATACACCAGGTGGTGGTGCCGGGACAATTACGAGAAGAAGTGCTAAGGTTGGCACATGACAGGGCAGGACACCAGGGTCAGGACAGGACGCACAAAATATTACGACGGAGGTGTTACTGGCCCAATATGGAAATGGAGGTCAAACGCCATTGTGAGGCTTGTGTGAGGTGTCAGCATGCGAAAATGCCAGTTGTCAAAATGAGACAGCCATCAGGACACCTACTGGCGACAAAACCACTAGAGATTGTGGCTATGGACTTTACGTCGTTGGAGCAATCATCGGATGGGACGGAACATGTGTTGGTAATGACTGATGTATTCACCAAATGGACTGTGGCGGTGCCCACACGAGAGCAGACTGCCAAAACAGTGGCAAAGGTATTAATAGAACATTGGTTCATCAAATATGGCATACCAAGACAATTACACTCTGACCAAGGAAGGGCTTTCGAGTCAGAAGTAATTAACCAACTGTGCAGCCACTACGGGATCAACAAATCTAGAACAACCACATTTAATCCGAAGGGAAACGGACAGTGTGAACGGTTCAACCGCAGCATGCATGATTTGCTGCGTACGCTAGAACCTGAACAGAAAAAACGTTGGCCTGATTTTCTCCCAGAGTTGGTATATCTATACAACTGCACACCCCATGCCACAACCGGCTTTACGCCATACATGTTGCTGTTCGGACGAGAGGCTCGACTCCCTCTTGATTTGTTCCTAGGAAAAAGGGAGAGTATGACTGGCTCATACACCGCACTGGAATATGTGAATGAACATATGAGAAGAATTAGAGAAATGTACAGGGTAGTACAGGAAAGACTAGAACATGAATCTCGGCGAAGGGAACCGCCGATACAGACGAAGGACCCGCCACTCAAACTGAATGACAGGGTATTACTGCGTAGCCACCCGTTAGGCAGAAACAAAATCCACGATCTCTGGGGACAGGAGATATGGCAAGTCGTGGAGATGCCTAAAGCAGCAGGTGGCCCCTTTAAGATAAGACCCATCGATCACGCCAAACCGGATCGGTGGGCGAATATTGCTCAATTAAAGAAATATTGGAATAGGCAAGAAGAGCAGTTACACACAGAGAAACCCAAGACAATTAGGGAACCGGAAGTTATAACGGAAATTCACATACCCATTCCGGAACCATATCACCATCAACAGAACAACCGCGATACGCAAGGGGAGGATACCGGCAACAATGAGGATCCCGGTCCCTCCAGAAGCAGAGAGACAGTAGACCATCAGATAAGTGGTCCGCGGAGAAGTTTAAGGAACAGAAGGAATACGAATTTTTTTGTCAGCAACCATCAATTCTTTCATGGTCGCGCTGGTATGAAAACAGACTGTTCAAAGAGCTATAGAAGTGAACTGGTGAAGGCACCAAATGGAAAGGGTGGATGTGAATTCTAGATTTGTTTTGTGTCTCAGGAAGATGATGTAGACACAGTTGATATGTGAAATAGGTATAACTGTCAATCGTATACGAACTCTCTCTCTTCCCGTTTCGAGGCTCTTGCCTCTTTCATCGCTCGCTTAGATCAGTCAGTCTGTGTGACTATGTCAAGTCGGTTATAGAACGGGTTAGCCGTATTGTGTTAAGGAGGATTATAGACATGTGGATTCAGTTATATGAAGCCTAGTGAAGGACTGTTAGGGGTCAGTTGATTCAGACTATTATTGAGAAGCATTCCTGTTGATTTATTGTGTTATTATGAAGCATTTCTTGATTCATGTAATAAAGGATCAATAGCGAACCTGCATCTTGAGTATCTATACTGTGGTCAATGTTGTCTAGAATGAGTGGTTAAACTCGTTAACACGTGGCACTACAGGCAATTAGGTCTCATTACATGTGGCGTTGCGAGCATGGTAACTGTTGGCTCGTTACAATTGGCGTTGTCGGCAGGATAAATGTTCGCTCGTCACAAATATAAAAATAAAATAAACCCCCACGGCATTGAAATGTGTGTACAATTGAAGTCAGTAGAGTGTTGCTAATTTTAGATCCTATTCAAACAGTGCTCACCTACAACGCGTGCAGCCACTTCAAACATTGTACTATTTTTAGAAACAAATGCGCATTTTGGTATAAGGTCACGTGACTGATACAACCGTCTCTGCTCGTCAGACATGTACGTTTTCCTCACCTCTCCCCCCCCCCTTTCCCCACAAAGTGACACTTAATATATGACACACAATAGAGTTGTCTTGTGGGCTACGTCAAACAAAGGCTTCTCTTTAAGACTGATACGAGATCCTCATAAACTCCCATATGAACTGACCTAAGCCCTTGTCCAAGCACTGTGTAGAACGCTAGTGCTAAAACTAAGGTTTATAATTATTCTTGGTGATTGATGCTAGCACGCAGGACTATCCAATCTATGAAACAGAACTCTTTTAGAGAATTAACACCGTGTAGCCTTTCCTACCAACGCACGCAATACAACAATAGTTTTAAGCAGCACACCGTAAAGTTTTTGTTGTAGTAAACGAGTGATTACTTCCCCTGTAGTGACGTGTAAGACCGTGATATCAGGAGATACCCAGTTAACACAATGTGGCATAGTGCAGTATGTTCTTTGGAAGCAATTTGTACCTCTCTTGTAGCACTTACCTCCCCTCTTGTAAAAATTATCTCCCCTCTTGTAGCAATTCCCTCCCCTCATGTAGCACTTCCCTTCCCTCTTGTAAGCGTTTATCCCTTCTTGTAGCACTTCCCTCCCCTCTTGTAGCACTTCCCTCCCCCCTTGTAGCACTTCCCTCCCCTCTTGTAGCACTTCCCTCCCCTCTTGTAGCACTTCCCTCCCCTCTTGTAGAACTTCCCTCCCCTCTTATAGCACTTAACTCCCCTATTATAGCACTTCCCTCCCCTCTTGTAGCACTCCCCTCCCCTCTTATAGCACTTAACTCCCCTCTTGTAGCACTTCCCTCCCCTCTCGTAGCACTTTACCCCCTCTTGCAGCACTCCCCTCATCTCTTGTAGCACTTCCCTCCCCTCTTGTAGCACTTCCCTCCCCTCTTGTAGAACTTCCCTCCCCTCTTATAGCACTTAACTCCCCTCTTATAGCACTTCCCTCCCCTCTTGTAGCACTCCCCTCTTGTAGCACTTCCCTCCCCTCTTATAGCACTTAACTCCCCTCTTGTAGCACTTCCCTCCCCTCTTGTAGCACTTCCCTCCCCTCTTGTAGCACTTCCCTCCCCTCTTATAGCACTTAACTCCCCTCTTGTAGCACTTCCCTCCCCTCTTGTAGCACTTCCCTCCCCTCTTGTAGCACTCCCCTCTTGTAGCACTTCCCTCCCCTCTTATAGCACTTAACTCCCCTCTTGTAGCACTTCCCTCCCCTCTTGTAGCACTTCCCTCCCCTCTTGTAGCACTAAACGTCCCCTTGTAACAATTTCCACCACTGAGTAAAGTTACAATGTATCATTCAGTTACCCCACGAATATGAGTCACTACAAAATTTTGTCTCGACGTAATTCGTTAACTAATTTTTAAAAAATATTTGGAGAACGTTTTTCTGTTGTTTTCTGTTCAATTTTTCAACTGAGCAATTCACCGTTATGGCGTTATGCTGTTTTGTTTTTCATGTTCAACGAACGTGAATAACAACACTATTTTGACATTTTCAATGTTGTGTGCGTTTGTCTACCGTTTTCAATATAAGAAAGTATTGATTGAGTTCTAGTTAGATGTATAAACATGTTGATAAGTCAAATAACTAAAGCTCGTCGATGTGAAATCTGGTTTTAAACCTTGAGAGTAGACTTAAAGAAGTGACAGAAAATGACATATGCAGCATATAGTTAGTATGTGGTGTTAAACCTTGAGAGTAGACTTACTGGAGTGACAGAGAATAGCATATGCAGCATATAGTTAGTATGTGGTGTTAAACCTGGTATACACCAGAGAATGACTGGTTCAACATAGTGGTTTATGGGCTGTTTAAGGTGGAAAGCAGGTTTACAGAAAAGACATTACCTAAGATATTGACTGATGCTCACAGACAAAGGCAGGCGGTCGCATGGTAACGTACCAGCTCTGTATAATTACAGCCCCCCCCCCTCCCCCAGTCCCAGGATCATCGGCAGTTTACGCCATGCTCTGTTGATTTCATCCTTCCTTTGTAACCCAGCCGGCAGTGAGGTTACACGGACGGGGAGGTGAGTTAAAGTGGAATGGGGGGGGGGGGGGAGGGGGGAAGGGGGGAATCGGCATTCAGCACATGTAAGCTTTACAGTGCAACTTCGTTAAGTGGCTCGTAGAGGGAATACAAATGTAGGTCAAGGGGTCAAATCAACTCTTTTTTTCATGTACCGGAAAATACTTTGCATTAGCAATTTAAGAGGATGGAGAAAATTCAATAACATTAGTAAAAAGATTATTAAAGTGTAAAAAGATTATATATATATATATATATATATATATATATATATATATATATATATATATATATATATATATATATTACTGCCAATATATTTGTAGCTATCACTTCCACAGACATCATGTAAGTCTAATATTTAAACGCCCCCCCCCCCCCCCCACTTTCCTCCCATCACCTGCTGCAACTCATGTATTACATTTACACCACACAGACACCTTGAGAACCGATAAAGTAAACAGTCATGTCGTACGCTAAAAGCGTAGCGACTACAACTTTATTACCATCTTTTTTATTAGTATATATATATATATATATATATATATATATATATATATATATACTAAATAGAAACACTAATATAGCTATCAATATATCTATCTATCTATATATCTATTAATGATTGAGCCACTAATAACATACTGACCCGAAACAAAAGATGTAGATCTAAATCTAAACTGACGCAGTGAATCGTGTTAATACGCCAGTAATGAAATCCGGTTTCAAAGCGATGTAAAACTATTGCCATTAATGATGCTTGGATATGTTTTACGTTTTCTCTCGCCATTCCACCAGTCTAATAAAATCTCGCACAAGCAACATAATCAATGTGCTTAACTTTTTTACTTTAGCTCCAAATCAATAGATAAATAAAACTCAATTAACGGTTCAAAGGATAAGCTTTAATTAATGATTTGAAACTTGCCCAGCCAATGGTTTACCTCGTTGAATTATAGCTTTTAAAAAATGTAAAAAATCAATGACGTTTATTTACTGCCTAGGCAAACAGTAAAACACTATTCAAATCAAACGGCTTTTTGTAGTTCATGAATTTATCGATTACGCTAACCAAAAAAAAAATAATAATAATAAAATCTAACACTCACAGCAATAACTGTTCAAAAAACGTTTTTTCTAATTAATGATTTGCCCTAATACACTACTAGAAAAGAAAGTTGCTTTAGCAAAAGAAAGCTGCTGCAGCTAATTATTTGAGAATAAAACAAAGATGATGAAGTTAATGATTTGAATATACAAATGTGCTACTAAAGCCAATGATTTGACTATACAAATGTGCTACTAAAGCCAATGATTTGACTATACAAATGTGCTACTAAAGCCAATGATTTGACTATACAAATGTGCTACTGTAGCCAATGATTTGACTATAAAATGTGCTACTATAGCCAATGATTTGACTATAAAATGTGCTACCATAGCCAATAATTTGACTATGAAAGTCTGCAACTCTAGCCAATGATTTGACTATGAAAGTCTGCAACTCTAGCCAATAATTTGACTATGAAAGTCTGCAACTATAGCCAATAATTTGACTATAAAAATGTGCTACTATAGCCAATAATTTGATAATAAAAATGTGCAACTCTATCCAATGATTTGACTGAAAGTCTTCAACTACAATACAAAGCCAATAATATGACTCCACCGACTAGGGCAGGGGTCTCCAAACTTTTCACTCCGAGGGCCGCATTGACTATCAAATTTCATTTCGGGGGCCATTTTCTTCCGGATATATCTTTGATTATTCTGTGCAAAGTTCCTCAGCCATCACCAACAAACGATTTTTCCTTGGACAAAAAGATCTCCGCGGGCCGGATGAGAGGACCTCGCGGGCCGCAGTTTGGAGACCCCTGGACTAGGGAAAGAAAAAGTTGTGCTATGATCTACTCTACAAATATCGCAGCCGATCGACCATACAATCACACCTCGTGTATGTCACCGGTACATCGCTAACCAATAACCAGTGGTTCTCACACTGGGGGCTCGAGGCTGCTAAATTGATCTTTTAAACATGACTGTCCCTTATATGATGTCGGGAATATGTAATATGTCTTAAACATGAAGGTACGGCGTGGTCTAATCAGTAGAGTGCTAGGCTGCATACCCGAAAGTCTCGAGTTCGAATCCGGGTCCAAATCAGTAGAACGCACCTGAGTACACCCAGCTCTGATGGGTACCTAATTCATATTAGACGGCTGGGCAAAGTGCTGACCACGCCTTCGCTTCCTATGACCGAGGTCAAGAAACATGAACTCTACTTCATATGCCCAATGGATCTGTAGGTTTGAAGAGGTTTCTCGACTTTCTTGACTCAAGGTACATTTTATCGAGGTCTTAAATCGGAATGGGTCGAACATAGTGGACTACCATAGTTAGAAGCTAATCACTGATATTATTGTGTTTATGACAGTTTTAACAGATCTCTCAACAAATCGCCCGCATCAAATCATGTTGAATATTACAATCAAGTAAAGAAACGAATAGAGACGTAACGGTCCAGATGTGTTCACTGAGCACACAGTGAAGAGCACAACATCTTAATGTAACATCTGGATGTGTTTACAGCTCAACTTCTTTTAATATAACGCATTACACTTTTCTAATGTCCAATATTGGGAAAATATCTTTACAGTTCAACTTCTTTTAAAGTAAAGCACTATACTTTTGTAATGTCTAATGTTGGGAAAATATGTTTACAGTTCAACGTCTTTTAAAGTAAAGCACTGTACTTTTCTAATGTCTAATATTGGGAAAATATGTTTACAGTTCAACTTCTTTTGAAGTAAAGCACTACACTTTTCTAATGTCAAATATTGTGAAAATATGTTTACAGTTCAACTTCTTTTGAAGTAAAGCACTACACTTTTCTAATGTCAAATATTGTGAAAATATGTTTACAGTTCAACTTCTTTCTCTTTTAAAGTAAAGCACTGTACTTTTCTAATGTCAAATATTGGGAAAATATGTTAACAGTTTAACGACTTTTAAAGTAACGCAATGTACTTTTCTATTGTCTAATAAAGGGAAAATATGTTTACAGTTCAACTACTTTCTCTTTTAAAGTAAAGCACTGTACTTTTCTAATGTCTAATAATGGGAAAATATGTTTACAGCTCAACTACTTTTAAAGTAAAACACTGTACTTTTCTAATGTCTAATGTTGGGAAAAAATATTTACAGTTCAACTTCTTTCTCTTTTAAAGTAAAGCACTGTACTTTTCTAATGTTGGGAAAATATGTTTACAGTTCAACTTCTTTCTCTTTTAAAGTAAAGCACTGTACTTTTCTAATGTCCAATATTGGGAAAATATGTTTACAGTTCAACTTCTTTCTCTTTTAAAGTAAAGCACTACACTTTTCTAATGTCAAATAATGGGAAAATATGTTTACAGTTCAACTACTTTTAAAGTAAAGCACTGTACTTTTCTAATGTCAAATAATGTGAAAATATGTTTACAGTTCAACTTCTTTCTCTTTTAAAGTAAAACACTGTACTTTTCTAATGTCAAATAATGGAAAAATTTGTTTACATTTCAACTTCTTTTAAAGTAAAACACTGTACTTTTCTAATGTCCAATATTGTGAAAATATGTTTACAGTACAATATTTTTCTTTTTTAAAGTAAAGCACTGTACTTTTCTAATTTCAAATAATGGGAAAATTTAGGACACAGCATTTTGTCTGCGTCAACTATTATTTCTGTCAATCAAATGTATATTTTTTTTTAAAGAAGAGGCTGTATTAAAAAAATAAATCAATAAGAAAACACAAGGGAGATAATTTTAAAATGTTTTTATGTTTCCCATGGGTTTTTATTTAATGACGTTAAAGGTAAAGTTTGTTCTTGTTTTGTACTTGCTAATACTAAATGTGTTTATCTGAATCTAATAAAAGTGAAATAAACTACAACAATGTGCTTAGATAAATCAGTCTAAAATACGTTATGTGAAAACCACACGTAAATGATAGGCCTACATACTAGTGCGCAAAGTAATCGAACTTATACAAATAGGATGGCGTGGTCGGACAATAGAGCGTATGATCGCTAACTCCAAAACTCACAAGTTCGGATCCCGAGTAGATGAGGCTCGTAAGCAGAGAACAGCAAACCACATAGGGGAAATTTTCTTAAACAACCACTACTTTGCTGCAGATAGCCCTGAGGTGGAAACAGTTATGAAATATATCCAGAAAAAAACAGGCTAAAGTAGAAATCAAGGGGGCAAATAGCGTATACCAGGTTTACTAGAAATACTTAATAACGATGGAGGGAATCCCTCTTCAAATATTACAATTAAGATCGAAGAAGAAGAGACTCATAACACATACTATACTTATATAATACCATACATAAAAATACTCTAACTTACATAGGCTACTTAGTATACAAACTCAAAAATATACACACACACATAAACAATACGCACACATGACATACACATGACACAAACATGACATACACATTCAAGCGACCAGTGATAGGTCAGTTGTTTGTAGTGTCGACACACATACATGACATAAACATGACATACACATGACATACACATGACGTACACATGACATACACATGACATACACATGACATACACATTTAAGCGGCCAGCGATGGGTCAGCTATTTGTAGTGTCGACACACAGACATGACATACACATGACATACACATGACATACACATGACATACACATGACTTACACATTCAAGCGGCCAGCGATGGGTCAGTTATTTCTAGTGTCGACACACAGGGACTTTGAAGTGGGTTAATGAGGACTCTCATCCTAGACCAAAGAAAGCCCAGCCGTCTTAACTTGCACCATCTTATACAACCCTACATAAGCCGGCTATTACTGGGCTATCCAACCTTTCGTTTTGTCTTCGTGTCCCTGGCGGGTCACATAGGAAGAGAATAATTCACAGAGTGGCCAAGGTATATATGTATATATATATATATATATATATATATATATATATATATATATATATATATATATATATATATATATATATTTTTTTTTTTTTTTCTAAATTTATATATGTATCCAAAGTAAATAACCAATAAAAAGGTTGGGCTAAAGGGTATATTTATTCTGTTGTACGGAAACTTTTTCTAAGCTTTTGAGATTAATGTACATAATTTTCATCGTGTGTTTCTGTAATAAAAAAAAAATAGGCTTGATGCTGAAAATACTGGTAACATGATAAGATAAAATGCTTAGTGCAATCATCTGATATTAAAAATTAAAACACACACTTAGGTGAATTACACGACATGCAATGCTTTAATCCGTGGTGCAGTGTATTGCACAAGCTATCCTCAGTAAGATGCTATCACAATACAGTGAGATAATTATTTTTTTTCTTCACAATACCGAATATTGTCCTTCGTGATCATGTCCTTTCTTTTATCAGTTATTTACTGTTTACCTTTTATCGACTAAATTAATATGCCACTTTAAAAAAAAAAAATTAAACTTGAAAACGTTATGCCGTTCTAAAGGTCCTTAGGGGCCGTACGTGGCCCGCGGGTTGCACAGTCTACCAACCCCCTCCCTCTTCGATCATCCATCTTAACCTAAACCGATTCTTGACAGGGGCGGACGACGTCAATGGAAACAGATGACCTCACCTCATGTTACTGGTTCTCCCCCTTCCCCCCCCCCCCCCCCCCCACTCCCCATGAGTGCGCGTGCACTGCTCCCCCACATAGATCGTGCTCTAATAAGGGCCCAGTGGAGAATGTACCTTTTAGAGTGAGTAATGGCGTTTTACAGTCGGTATTTTTTTTTACGGTGACTCTTTCACCAACCAGTTCATTGATCACAGGAGTGGAGGGGGACGCCGGGGGTTAAACGGAGCCTGTGATTTCGTGGCGTGGTCAAAGCACGGCTCTAATGGCACCGGACCCTACAAGAACCTATGACGTCATGGTCAGACCAAAGCACGGCTCTAATGGCACCGGACCCTACGAGAACCTATGACGTCATGGTCAGACCAAAGCACTGCTCTAATGGCACTGGACCCTACGAGAACCTATGACGTCATGGTCAGACCAAAGCACTGCTCTAATGGCACCGGACTCTACGAGAACTTATGACGTCATGGTCAGACCAAAGCATTTCTCCAATGGTACCCGACCCTTTCAGAACCTATGACGTCATGGTCAAACAAACTATCTGATCTAATGGCACTGAACGTCAAGGTCTAGCCAAAACACCGCCCTCTTAACATGGTAGCCCCAATGTTTTCGTGAGTCGTAGTCAAATGGTATCCTACCGATCAAATCAAATAACAGTTTCACTGATATTATAAAAAACGATTTCGTGGGTCGTAGTCAAACTTTATCCTACCTATCAAATCAATTAAGTTTCACTGATATAAAAAACGATTTCGTGGGTCGTAGTCAAACGTTATCCTACCGATCAAATCAAATAACAGTTTCACTGATATAAAAAACGATTTCGTGGGTCGTAGTCAAACGTTTCCTACCGATCAAATCAAATAACAGTTTCACTGATATTAAAGGACGACTTTACACACAACCTTACAACAATCATTTGTTCTGTTGTCGTTTCCCACCAATCCCCCCCCCCCCCAGCTCTACCCCCCGCTTGCACTGGATTTAATAGCTTTCAAATAGCCTCCGTTTTATATTTTCCATTATTGATTTCTCGCATCAAGAAAATTGCATGCAGCACATTTCATGAATTGAAAAAAAAATTGTTTATTCCTTGAAAATGATTGCTTTTGACATATTGTTCTTCATCTACAGCAGAAAAAAAAGCTATAACATTAGGATTTATATTTTATTTTGTAAAATTCTAAAGATATTGTTTTTCATCATATTCAGAACACAATACAAATATCTACAACAATACGGGGTGTGATGTAACAATTATGCAAACATCATCAAACCCAGGGGGCTATTAAGGATTAATTTCCACAGATTATACCGATCCATATATGGTCATAATCAATGATTAGCATACTGCATTAACCACAAACCAAACTATAACGCTAACGTTAACATTACAAGCAAGTACATACCTAAAAGTATCAGTATCCGTGATTCCAGTTATGTGGGTACGGTAAATCAATACCAACCTTTGACCCTTAGCCATGTGTGTGTGGGGGTGGAGAGGGGGGGGGAGTGTGTTTATACATGGTATCCCACACTGATCCTAACCACTGCTACAACGTTAAGTAAAAAGAAGGGAAAAAAAACAGTGAATATGTTTCTAATCACCCGATCTACTTGACTCACTAATGAGTAAATCTACTTACATGGCGAATACGACGTATCAACATCCATTAGCACGGGCGACTAGAAAATGAAATAATGAGCCTGTAATCACATCCAGTGAGAAGACAGGAGCGGCCTTAGAATGTAGACACTGAACCAAACTCGCCACAGCATGCGAGTTTAGACTAAACCAAACTCGCCACAGCATGCGAGTTTAGACTAAACCAAACTCGCCACAGCATGCGAGTTTAGACTAAACCAAACTCGCCACAGCATGCGAGTTTAGACTAAACCAAACTCGCCACAGCATGCGAGTTTAGACTAAACCAAACTCGCCACAACATGCGAGTTTAGACTAAACCAAACTCGCCACAACATGCGAGTTTAGACTAAGCCAAACTCGCCACAGTATATGAGTTTAGACTAAACCAAAACGCTCCACAGTATAAGAGTTTAGAATAAGCCAAACTCGCCACAACATACGAGTTTAGACTAAACCAAACTCGCCACAACACATGAGTTTAGACTAAACCAAACTAGCCACAACATATGAATTTAGACTAAACCAAATTCGCCACATCATATGAGTTTAGACTAAACCAAATTCGCCACAACATATGAGTTTAGACTAAACCAAACTCGCCACAACATATGAGTTTAGACTAAGCCAAACGCTCCACAGTATATGAGTTTAGACTAAATGTCACTAAACCAAACGCGCCACACCGTATGAGTATAATTAGACACTAAACCAAACGCACCACAGCATCCGAGTTTCACCACGGGACTCAGGACAAACTCTCACAACACGTTTCACATGTTGGTGGTGCCGGGAGAGGGGAGGGAAACAAACAAGAGGGGTTGTCGAAGACGGGCGTTTGCATGGCGAGGAACGATAACTCGGGGTGACCGAGGCGCAAGGAACGATAACTGCACGGGATCTTACATAAGCGTTGTGTTTGATTTAGTGATCCCAATTTGATGCAGGTCGGGACTTGAAAGCGTGCGAGAAGAAGGGGGGGGGGGGGGTAAGAGAAGGGAAGAGAATCGTAAGTGGAGAAGGGGGGAGGGAGTGTGTGAGCAGAGGGATGAATCATGTGAATGGGAAGAGGATGTGAGCGGAGTGAGGCTAGAGTGTGGAGGGGGGGGGGGGGGGCTTGAGTGTGAAGGAGAGGGGAGATAAGAGGGTTCCACGAGTGGAGAAAGAGGTAAAAAAAAACATGCGTGGCAGCCGAAGGTGACGACAATTAGAAGAAAACATTTTTTTTTACATCGCCACAGATGATGGGAGAAAAAGTGGAGTGTTAAAAAAATTCTTTGAGTGATGTGTTCTACATACTTTGAATGATGTGTTCTACGTACACTTAATGCGACGTGATGTGGGCTAAACCTCACACAAGTGAATCAGAAGGTTGATGGATGACTTGCCTGATAGAGTAATAGGTGTTTATTTTGTAGATCTATACCAGTGGTTCTTAACCTGGGTTCGATCGAACCCAAGGGGTTCGGTGAGTCAGCATCAGGGGTTCGGCGGAGGTCAAGACACGATCGGATTTTGTCAGTACGAAAAATAGATTTATTAATTAAGTAGGGTTCGGTGAATGCGTATACACAACTGGTAGGGTTCGGTACCTCAAAAATGTTAAGAACTTCAGCATTTTGTCAAAAATAAACTATTTATATGTAATCTACATACAGACTTTACAACAACACAACTTTAAAATAGAAACGCAATTATAAGCCGGGTTAAATTTGAAGCAAAACAATACACAACAGAATTGAATATGTAACCTGATACCCTCATACACAAACACCATCAACAAAGTAATCCAATTCATGAACACCACACCAGTACTATCATGTTTCCTATTGTCTAAGTCTAGGTAAAGTAAGTTTGTAAGCTCCGTTATAACAAGAACATTTGAGAAGAGGCGATATAAAAAACTATCGGGAATATCCTATTTCGCTACAAGTGGGCGTATAGGAGCAGCTAGCGAGGGGGACAGCCGAGCTATATCAGAGAACATCCCGTCAAACTAATGCTAAGATCATCAGGTCTTTATTTAGACTTGCACAACGTAGCACTTCTGAGTAGCTACTCCATTGCTCCTCTTATATCCCCCCTGCTATTTTTTTTCCCACGTTTTCTTTAACTTGCTTTCTCTGTTTGTTTGTCTTTCCAATCAAATCTTGCGATCGAAATTTCTGGCACTTCCCAGTTAGCTAGCGCGCTGAAATTTTCAGGGAAGCTTTCTTTTGGATGACCATTGAATATTCAATTGTTATTATTACTAAATTGATCAATGGAAACATTTTATTGAGCATTTTAGACCGCTATATAATCTATATATATAATTCTCCTCTGCTAGCCATTAGAAAAAAAACCAGCGACGCGTACCTCGCGCGCAGTGAAGCGAACGATCACATGTCGCCACAGGCTTAGGGGCAGAGAATTTAGCTTGAACCGAGTTTAAACTTACAGGAGGTAGGCCAGTTTGGGGGAGACGATATGGTCGAGTGGTTGGGCACACGATTGCTATCCCACTCGACACGGGTTCAAATCTATGTGTTCTAGTCAGTAACGTATTCAAACAACGTGTTTTTTACGAGTTGTCTTTTTACGAGTTGTCTTTTTACGAGTTGTCTTTTTACGAGTTGTCTTCGTTTACCCAAAAAAAAGTGAAAAGATAAAATCGATAGCAAGATTTACATGCAAACAAACAGACAAACACTAAAAAGTAGAAAATAATAATCATTAAAAAAGTTTTAAAAAACCCACGTTTTCTGATTGAACTAAAAAGTAGAAAATAAATACTATACATCACAATAATGCAAGCGATCACTCTACTATAAGCTATCAAAAACGTGGGGCGCCGTGATTTTCTTACAGTTTCTAATACTGTTGACTCTCTACAAGCTCCCTAATAAAAGTCAATAGTATTATCTAATCAATAGTAATATAACTTTTACTTCGGCGCCCCACGTTTTTCATCGCTTATAGTAGAGTGATCGCTTGCATTATTGTGATGTATAGTATTTATTTTCTACTTTTTAGTTCAATCAGAAAACGTGGGTTTTTTAAAACTTTTTTAATGATTATTATTTCATTCTCTCTATTCTTTGTATGAGCCTTTTATTCATGTAACAAAGCGAATATTACGTATTTTAACATATTTTCTTTACATATCCAGATATATCTTCTTCATTCTTTTCTTTTTGGATTTGCTTCCATAGCCTTTATCCACCCCAAGAGCAAATTACTAGGCAGCAGTTGTTTAATTTTGGAGTTTTTCACCTACAAATGTTGCTGTCCTCAGCAATCGAGCACTCGAGACTTTAGTTTAGCAACCATGATGAGCTTGACCACGTCGATTCTTTCTTAAAATACGTGTACATTTAAATATTTAGTTTATATATATATATATATATATATATATATATATATATATATATATATATATATATATATATATATAATATTTATATACATGTGTAAAGAGATAGTGATTAGGAGAGATTAGCCGTACCCACCAATAGGAATTCTTTTGTACGAGTGTAAAACATACAATTACTTTTTTAAAGTTTATAATATTTTACCTCGATAATTAAAAAAAAAGTTCGAATAAAAATTAAATAAAAGTAATTATTTGCCAATTAAGACGAAACCTGTGTATAACGAGCGAACAGAACATTAACAAACATCAACAGAGAATGTCCATGAAAGAGGCCACGTTAGAACCGCCCCGTTGTAGCAATGTTGATTTCAGTCGGAGATAGCGGCTAGACCAACATGCACGCTCGCCATACTAGATCTAGTGGGCAGATCAAGATAATAGATACTACGACATGGGAGCGTTGGCCGGCATGGTGAATTAAGGGAAGAATTTACTCACATCTTTTAACTTTGGTGAATTAAGGGGAGAATTTACTCTCATCTTTTAACTTTGGTGAATTAAGGGGAGAATTTACTCACATCTTTTAACTTTGGTGAATTAAGGGGAGAATTTACTCACATCTTTAAAGTTTGTTGAATTAAGGGGAGAATTTACTCTCATCTTTTAACTTTGGTGAATTAAGGGGAGAATTTACTCTCATCTTTTAACTTTGGTGAATTAAGGGGAGAATTTACTCTCATCTTTAAAGTTTGGTGAATTAAGGGGAGAATTTACTCACATCTTTAAAGTTTGGTGAATTAAGGGGAGAATTTACATCTTTAAAGTTTGGTGAATTAAGGGGAGAATTTACTCTCATCTTTTAACTTTGGTGAATTAAGGGGAGAATTTACTCTCATCTTTTAACTTTGGTGAATTAAGGGGAGAATTTACTCTCATCTTTAAAGTTTGGTGAATTAAGGGGAGAATTTACTCTCATCTTTAAAGTTTGGTGAATTAAGGGGAGAATTTACTCTCATCTTTAAAGTTTGGTGAATTGAGGGGAGAATCTACTCTCATCTTTTAACTTTGGTGAATTAAGGGGAGAATTTACATCTTTAAAGTTTGTTGAATTAAGGGGAGAATTTACTCTCATCTTTTAACTTTGGTGAATTAAGGGGAGAATTTACTCTAAACTTAAAAGTTTGGTAAAATAAAGGGAGAATTTACTTTCATCTTTTAACTTTAGTGAAATAGGAGGATAATTTACTCTCATCTTTAAAGTTTGGGTTTATGGTTAGATGTTTGTTAGGTTCACAGCCGAAAGATGGCCAGGTGGTAGAGCGCACGACTGTTTACTAGAGAGTATCGAGTTCGGATCTCGAGTTTAAGTCCATGGGACATCCCTAAGTCCACTCAGCTCTGAAGCGTACCTGACTCACGTTAGGGAAAGTAAAGGCAGCTGGGCATGGTGTTGGCTATACTATCCCTTTATAAACAGGTGAACTCTACTTCATCTGCATCATGGAGCGAACATTAGATTTTAAAGGGTAACTTTTCTTTCAAAGAATCGTTATAGATGCTTTTTTTTTACTTTTATGTAAATGTGAAGCACAAATGCGTTATAAAATATTTTCATGAAACATTTTCTACGCAGCACCGACCTACTATGTACACAGGATACCACGGCTAAAATAGCACAGCTACACGATATCCCGTACATACATCCTGCTGTACGGGGAAAACATGTACACTACACATAAGCTTATCCACCCCCCCCCCCCCTCCCTCTCCCATACACCTGCTTCACACCACCAAAATAGTAATCTTAGATACAGATGAGATTACAGATGTAGCATCGTTAGAGGACGGGATGGGGAGTGGGTGATTTGCTTACTAAAGACGCAGTATGGTGTAAATAAACTTTAAAAAGTTACATACAAAAAAAAAAAAATAACCCTTGAATTCCCCATTAGAACAAATTAAAGCTCAAAGGATCTATGACGTGTCACGTGTCTATGTTAATTGGATCACATCGGCCAAAAGCGTCTATTACTAAATGCATTAATCTCATTTCTAGCTTTATGTTAGAGATTATCTTTCGCCGTAAACTTAAATTTAACCCTTTAACGATCAGCATGTTATGGCAGTTGTTAACGCCAAATTCTCCCCCCTTGTAACATGTTTACAGAGTCGTTGGGTTAAGCCCAGTTACCCCTCCTTTAGATATGCGACCAACTTGAAATCTCACTTTTTTAACAACTCACAAAATACGGTCAAGAAAAAAAATATTCACTGCACATCAAATTAATCTAGAGGTTTTTAACGTAGGGTATTAGGGAAGAGGGGCAGATAATGTTTCAAGACCATAATGTAGAAAAGAAGAAAAAAAAGGAAAAGGAAAAGTCCAATGCCCAGTCACCGCATTCTTTCCTAGATTAAATTCTTACGAGTTGTTTACGTATACGTGTTGGAGCTCTAAACATTGTTTTTTTCCTATATCATCTGACTGGCGATGTAGGGACAGACGCACTTTATGCTGGTGGAGGGGGGGGGGGGGAGGTGAAGAGCAGCATTTTAATTTACTAACCTCTTCTAGCAAGGTAGTGAATATGCAACTGACTCGTGGTCATGAATAACAAAACAGTTTTTAAAACTACTCCAATTCGTCTACGCTCTACACTCAGAACAAAAATGCTCTACTTTAGAAAAAGCTAATTTTCCCAATTCTACTTCACCTACATACAGAATTTTTTATTTTAAAATGGCTACTGCTCCACACTGCTTCACCCACATACAGGGCAAGAAAAACTACTGGCTCCCGCTCTACTTCACCTACATACAGGAAGAAAACTCGCTTTTTGCCCTCGTTCTATTTACCCTACATTTAGAAAAAAAAAACCTCTGTCCCTCTCTTATACTTCACCCAACAAAGAAATGTTTTAAAAATCAACTTCAAGTACACACAGAGCAAGAACAACTATACTGTCTCCCGCTCTACTTAACCTAAATACATTTTGTTTTAAAACTACGCGACCCCGGCTCTACTTCACCTACTCAGCAGACCTACTGATTCACCGCGTGACTCGCCCCATCCCCCACCTCACCCCATCCCCCACTCCTCCAACTAGCCCCATCCCCCACCTCGCCCCATCCCCCACTCCTCCAACTAGCCCCATCCCCCACCTCGCCCCATCCCCCACTCCTCCAACTAGCCCCATCCCCCACCTCGCCCCATCCCCCACCTCGCCCCATCCCCCACTCCTCCAACTAGCCCCATCCCCCACCTCGCCCCATCCCCCACTCCTCCAACTAGCCCCATCCCCCACCTCGCCCCATCCCCCACCTCGCCCCATCCCCCACTCCTCCAACTAGCCCCATCCCCCACCTCGCCTCATCCCCCACTCCTCCAACTAGCCCCACCCCCCACCTCGCCCCATCCCCCACTCCTCCAACCAGCCCCACCCCCCCACTTCGCCCCATCCCCAACTCCTCCAACTAGCCCTATCCCCCACCTAGCCCCATCCCCACTCCTCCATGAGCCACGAACGTAACTTAACAAATCCCAACTAACTCCAACAAGCAATCACACTCCACTAAACCAGCACTAATCACCCAGCTTAGTAACGTGAACCATTATTTGTGTTGCTCTTGTAGAGTTCGATAACTGCAACTTGAGTTACTAAACAGTTCGAGTTCCAACGGCTTGTTCAAAACAATGGCGTGACTAGGGTGGGGAAAGAGGGGAAGGTCCGCCCCGGGCAAGACTGTTATTTTATGTAAACTGGTAATTTGCCGTGTCTACTTTAGATGGTCAGCCATCCCCTCTAGTCTTTTAGACAAGTGTAGATGACACTATGTAGAAATGTTATGCCTGGTTTCTACACAAATTATCTGTGTGTGTTTGTATATATATATATATATATATATATATATATATATATATATATATATATATATATATATATATATATATATATATATATATATATATATATATATATATATATATATATATATATATGTATATGTATATATATATATGTATATATATATATGTATATATATATATGTATATATATATATATATATATATATATATATATATATATATATATATATATATATATATATATATATAGTCATCCACACACACACATACACAAACACACTCATGCACACACACACATATATATACATATATATATATATATATACATATATACATATATATATATATATATATATATATATATATATATATATATATATATATATATATATATATACATATATATATATATACATATATATATATATATATATATATACATATATATATATATATATATATATATATATATATATATATATATATATATATATATATATATATATATATACACATATATATATACATATATACATATATCTATAATATAAGCGGGCTGAGCGTGTCCTTCCTTCCTTCCTTCCGTCCGTCATCGCTATAGATTTTGGGACTATAAAAGTAAACTGCGCACCACGCTGTGCTTTTCAGTGCACCGCAGTGTCTTATTATAAGTATTAGAGTAGGGTTTGTTTATATAGCGGCATAGAGCTATTTTATAATTGCCACGGTTTTTACTCTTTCGCATAACGTCAAGAAAATATTAAATACACGCAAACTGCTAAAACGTATTAAAAAGATTAATGTCAAATATCATTTTAGTTTATATTCCTAGAAAAAATGGATACATTTCCATAAAAGTAGGTCGAAAAAGCTAATTAATTCCACTTTTTTTTGTGGTAATTGTTTCAAGGGAGGTAATTTGAAAATATATTTAACTCAACAATAATTTAAGTTAATCTTTTTTTATTACTACCGCATTGATTAGTCTATGTTAAGGTTCATAATTAAAAGAGAAAAATGTTAAGATTATTTATATTATTTTCTAATTAGTCTATGATTTCTCAAAATCACTATTTTTTGTTTTTGTTTTTTGGTGCTAACAGATGGTGAAATTTTATAATTATAATATAGAGAATGGTGGAAAGACTCTCTCTGGGCGCGGACGCCTGGGAAAAGCGTGATTTTCGGTGGTAATTCTAATTACATTGCCAATGTGTTTTCTTAGAACCATAAAAGTAAACACCACTTGCCGTACATTCATTTGCATCGCATTGTTTTATTGTAAGTTATGGAGTAGGATCTATTTATGTGACTTAAATTTTTAATGTTGGAAAGGGTCTCTTTGGGCGCGGACGCCTAAAAAGCGTGTTGTTTGGTGGTGATTCTAATGTTGTGGTTGTGTTGTTTTTTTTTTTTGGTTGTGTTGTGGTTGTGTTGTGGTTGTATTGTGGTTGTTTTTTGGTTGTGTTGTGGTTGTGTTGTGGCTGTGTTGTGGTTGTGTTTTTGTTGTGGTTGTGTTTTTGTTGTGGTTGTGTTGTAGTTGTGTTGTGTTGTGTTTGTGTTGTGGTTGTGTTGTGGTTGTGTTGTGGTTGTGTTGTGTTGTGTTTGTGTTGTGGTTGTGTTGTGGTTGTGTTGTGGTTGTGTTGTGTTTGTGGTTGTGTTTTTTGTGTTTGTGTTGTTTTTGTTTGTTTTGTTCTGTTCCAAAGTTGGTACATTTAAAAATGATTTACCGTGGCGGAGCACGGGATGCAGCTAGTATATATATATATATATATACATATATATATATATATATACATATATATATATATATATATATATATATATATATATATATATATATATATATATATATATATATATATATATACATATATATACATATATATATATATATATATATATATATATATATATATATATATATATATATATATATATATATATAAAACATTAATGAAGCACAATTATTTAATTAACTGTTGATCAAAAAAATATCTACATTTATGAAGAAATTAGATAAAGCACATACGATAATTCCACCAATTAGTAGCGGTAATAAATTAGCATTAAGAACTATTCACACGCTACAAATGGGTTAATGAGGGTCGAGGATAGGACCGTACTGCCTTGATAACAAAAATTCCTGTCGTCATAGTACGCACTTTGTACTGTTTATGCTCTGATAACTGCAGATGTTTAGTGTTACTGTTATTACATATTACAGGGTTTATGTAAGGGTTGAGGGTTGTGTTTGTGTAAGGGTATCTCATGTCAATTAAAGCTTAGCTGGACACCAGCAAAAATAACATCGTTTTATATCGCATATTTGTACAGGTATTTTCAAAGGTGAGTAATAAACTGTCTGAGATTACATTTTTGATAATGACGATAATTTTTTTTCAGCTTCATGTAAATTAGAATTTAACCTTTGTTTTAGTGTTTTTCCTTGTATATTTTTAAAGGATTTCTATCAGTATAATTCTAAGGAAACGTATATAGGCCTGCTTCTGTTTGGGATTTATACTGATGAATTGATACAGTTGTTTATTATACAGTATTATATAATTGAGTTGTTTTCATAAAATATATGTCAATTTTTAATGAATTGGACTACATTTTAACGAGTGAAATGTGTATGGAATAAGACACAATCAAACAAGATAATCTAATAGTAGCCTATAATCTAACCCCCCCCCCCCCCTCCCCCACCCAACCCTCAACCCCGAAATAAGAAATATATGCTAATTAGTAAACACATTTGAAATCATTTGGCCACAAAACAAGATTATTTAACGATAGCGCACCATTTGTTTTCCCTCTAAAGCCATACGAAAAAAATCCCAACATAACAAAATTGTTTTGTTTTTTCTGATAGCACCAATTTATCTGTGTTTCTTGCAGACGGGATCGTCTGTCTTCGTTAGGTAGGGCCTACGTGTTCCAGACTTGTCCCACCTTAGAGGAAACGTCTGCTGTGTTCTAGACGTCACGTATTGCGTGACTGTATCATGTAGACCACGTGACCAGACATACTGACCTTTGACCCGAGGGAGGTCATGTCTGGACGGATGTTTGGAACAGTTACATAGGTCAGTGTAAGACTACGGTAGGCCTAGATGTCAGTGTAAGACTACGGTAGGCCTAGATGTCAGTGTAAGATCACGGTAGGCCTAGATGTCAGTGTAAGACTACGGTAGGCCTAGATGTCAGTGTAAGATCACGGTAGGCCTAGATGTCAGTGTAAGACTAAAGTAGGCCTAGATGTCAGTGTAAGATCACGGTAGGCCTAGATGTCAGTGTAAGACTACGGTAGGCCTAGATGTCAGTGTAAGATCACGGTAGGCCTAGATGTCAGTGTAAGACTAAAGTAGGCCTAGATGTCAGTGTAAGACTACGGTAAGCCTAGATGTCAGTGTAAGATCACGGTAGGCCTAGATGTCAGTGTAAGACTACGGTAGGCCTAGATGTCAGTGTAAGAGTTGGCCTAGATGTCAGTGTAAGACTACGGTAGGCCTAGATGTCAGTGTAAGAGTTGGCCTAGATGTCAGTGTAAGACTACGGTAAGCCTAGATGTCAGTGTAAGATCACGGTAGGCCTAGATGTCAGTGTAAGATCACGGTAGGCCTAGATGTCAGTGTAAGATCACGGTAGGCCTAGATGTCAGTGTAAGATCACGGTAGGCCTAGATGTCAGTGTAAGATCACGGTAGGCCTAGATGTCAGTGTAAGACTACGGTAGGCCTAGATGTCAGTGTAAGACTAAGGTAGGCCTAGATGTCAGTCTAAGACTAAGGTAGGCCTAGATGTCAGTGTAAGACTACGGTAGGCCTAGATGTCAGTGTAAGACAACGGTAGGCCTAGATGTCAGTGTAAGACTACCGTAGGCCTAGATGTCAGTGTAAGACTACGTAGGCCTAGATGTCAGTGTAAGACTACGGTAGGCCTAGATGTCAGTGTAAGACTACGGTAGGCCTAGATATCAGTGTAAGAGTTGGCCTAGATATCAGTGTAAGACTACGGTAGGCCTAGATGTCAGTGTAAGACTACGGTAGGCCTAGATGTCAGTGTAAGAATACGTAGGCCTAGATGTCAGTGTAAGAATACGTAGGCCTAGATGTCAGTGTAAGTCTACGGTAGGCCTAGATATCAGTGTAAGAGTTGGCCTAGATATCAGTGTAAGACTACGGTAGGCCTAGATGTCAGTGTAAGACTACGGTAGGCCTAGATGTCAGTGTAAGATCACGGTAGGCCTAGATGTCAGTGTAAGAGTTGGTCTAGATGTCAGTGTAAGACTACGGTAGGCCTAGATGTCAGTCTAAGACTACGGTAGGCCTAGATGTCAGTGTAAGACTAAGGTAGGCCTAGATGTCAGTGTAAGACTACGGTAGGCCTAGATGTCAGTGTAAGACAACGGTAGGCCTAGATGTCAGTGTAAGACTACCGTAGGCCTAGATGTCAGTGTAAGACTACGTAGGCCTAGATGTCAGTGTAAGACTACGGTAGGCCTAGATGTCAGTGTAAGACTACGGTAGGCCTAGATGTCAGTGTAAGAATACGTAGGCCTAGATGTCAGTGTAAGAATACGTAGGCCTAGATGTCAGTGTAAGTCTACGGTAGGCCTAGATATCAGTGTAAGAGTTGGCCTAGATATCAGTGTAAGACTACGGTAGGCCTAGATGTCAGTGTAAGACTACGGTAGGCCTAGATGTCAGTGTAAGACTACGGTAGGCCTAGATGTCAGTGTAAGAGTTGGTCTAGATGTCAGTGTAAGACTACGGTAGGCCTAGATGTCAGTGTAAGACTACGGTAGGCCTAGATGTCAGTGTAAGACTACGGTAGGCCTATATGTCAGAGTAAGACTACGGTAGGCCTAGATGTCAGTGTAAGACTACGGTAGGCCTAGATGTCAGTGTAAGACTACGGTAGGTCTAGATGTCAGTGTAAGACTACGTAGGCATAGATGTCAGTGTAAGACTAAGGTAGGCCTAGATGTCAGTGTAAGAGTTGGCCTAGATGTCAGTGTAAGACTACGGTAGGCATAGATGTCAGTGTAAGACTACGGTAGGCCTAGATGTCAGTTGAAGACTACGGTAGGCCTAGATGTCAGTTGAAGACTACGGTAGGCCTAGATGTCAGTGTAAGACTACGGTAGGCCTAGATGTCAGTGTAAGAGTTGGCCTAGATGTCAGTGTAATAATAAGTAGGCCTAGATGTCAGTGTAAGACTACGGTAGGCCTAGATGTCAGTGTAGGACTACGGTAGGCCTAGATGTCAGTGTAAGACTACGGTAGGCCTAGATGTCAGTGTAAGAGTTGGCCTAGATGTCAGTGTAAGACCACGGTAGGCCTAGATGTCAGTGTAATAATAAGTAGGCCTAGATGTTAGTGTAAGACTACGGTAGGCCTAGATGTCAGTGTAAGACAACGGTAGGCCTAGATGTCAGTGTAAGACTACGGTAGGCCTAGATGTCAGTGTAAGATCACGGTAGGCCTAGATGTCAGTGTAAGACTAAAGTAGGCCTAGATGTCAGTGTAAGACTACGGTAAGCCTAGATGTCAGTGTAAGATCACGGTAAGCCTAGATGTCAGTGTAATAATAAGAAGCCTAGATGTCAGTAGAGATTTAGGTAGGCCTAGATCTCTATATGTCAGTGTAAAAGTAGGCCTAGATGTCAATGTAAGAGTTGGCCTAGATGTCAGTGTAAGAGTACGTAGGCATAGATGTCAGTGTAAGACTAAGGTAGGCCTAGATGTCAGTGTAAGACAACGGTAGGCCTAGATGTCAGTGTAAGACTACGGTAGGCCTAGATGTCAGTGTAAGACAACGGTAGGCCTAGATGTCAGTGTAAGACCACGGTAGGCCTAGATGTTAGCGTAAGACTAAAGTAGGCCTAGATGTCAGTGTAAGAATACGTAGGCCTAGATGTCAGTGTAAGAATACGTAGGCCTAGATGTCAGTGTAAGTCTACGGTAGGCCTAGATATCAGTGTAAGAGTTGGCCTAGATATCAGTGTAAGACTAAGGTAAGCCTAGATGTCAGTGTAAGACTACGGTAGGCATAGATGTCAGTGTAAGAGTTGGTCTAGATGCCAGTGTAAGACTACGGTAGGCCTAAATGTCAGTGTAAGACTAGGTAGGCCTAGATGTCAGTAGAGATTGAGGTAGGCCTATATGTCGGTATAAGACCATGGTAGGCCTAATTGTCCGTGTAAAAGTAGACCTAGATGTCAGTGAAAGACTACGGTAGGCCTAGATGTCAGTGTGCCATTTTGAACAATCAATTAGATTTTTTTCTCGAGAGACAATTATACATTGCGACATCCGCTATGCGAACAAAAATTGATTGATTATTAAAATTGATTTTCATTAAAACTCCAGACCATCCCTCATAGACAAAGGATGTAAATTATTACAGGCCCATGGTTTTTTTAATTACTGGCAGTGCTGGTAGCCGATGATTAGCTAAATACAACTTGTGTTTTGGTAAGGATGGTGAGAATACAGAGACGATGATGTTGAAGAAAACAGGAATGAGTGTATCAAAATGTATATACATACATACATACATACATATATATATATATATATATATATATATATATATATATATATATATATATATGTAACTAGGGTAGTTACCATACTATGGTTAACAACGTATTACAGTCTGATGCAATAGTGCAGATGGTAGACTGATAACGATCATAAAGCCACGGCGTATTTTGGGAAGGATACGACAAGCCGCTGCGCAGTTCACAGTCTGTCAACTTTGACATGACCAAGGCCAAACGGGGCTGACGTAACAGGATGCAGGTGGTGTGGACTGATAACAAAAGTCTAATAAAGACTGGTACGAGACAACTGCGTAGTAATCGGAATGCGAGATAATCGGATTGAACATAGCTATGATAGAACCGATTACGAGTACGAATACGAGGAATATATAGGACTGGTAGAAAGCGCAGAAGGTTGTTGTTGAGGCTGGGCTAGGCTGGAGGCAGTATCAAGTTGGTTACTGAACGGGGTAGACGTATTGTGTTATGTGAGGATAGGAATTATGGACACGTGCATTCTGTTATGTGAAGACTAGTGAGGACAGTGGGGGTCAGTTGGTTCATATATTCTTATTGAACATTGATGCATTGTTATGTGGAGCATTTCTAGTGATTCATGTAATAAAGAGATCAATGTAAACCTGCATTTCCGAGTATCTATATTGTGGTCGATGTTGTGTGCTGGTCAAAGGTAGCACGAGTAAATACACTCGGTAACATTTGGCGTCGTCGGCAGTGGGATAGACTCGGAAGGTTACATATATATATATATATATATATATATATATATATATATAATTATATATATATATAATTATATATATATATATATATATATTTATATATATATATATATATATATATATATATATATATATATATATATATAATTATATATATATATAATTATATATATATATAAATATTATATATATACTAGCGTACCCGACCCCCGCGCGTTGCCGCGGGGATAGAAGAAAGTCTGACGATATATATTAGAAGGATATCACCAATGCATTACCAATCGTATGTTCTTAAATGCGTGTCCTTCTTTTCTAAAACTGTGTTATTTAAATGTAAACAATGCTTGCGCCTGGATAATAATTATCGGGACACGGGTTTTCCTACACTACCGCATGAAAACCTTGAGTGTACATTAATCACTCACCGAAATAATGAGGTAGAACACACTTCGGTGACCCCCCCCCACCACCCCCCCCCTCCCGATTACACTACCGCATAGGCGCAGCGTACGGCCCCTGGCTCCTTAAACCTAACAGGCGCCATCGTGCTCATAGGATAACCCCTCGTGCCAATAGCATCCTGTAAACCAGGGGTTCCCAACCTTTTTTTACTCTAGAGCACATTCTAAAATATCGGTAGGGTGGCGGGCACCACCTATTTTAAATCGACAAACTCCTTCCAGAGGCGTAGCGACCCTTCCAGTCATCCGGGGACAAAACTTTCGATTTGCACCCCCCCCCCTCAAACTTTCGATTTGCACCCCCCCCCCCCCTCAAACTTTCGATTTCCATCTCCTTCAACCTTTCAATTATGTTTATGAAAAAATTCTGTCTCTGTCGAATAGTTAGAGGCGGGCACATACGAATCGTTCGGCGGGCGCCATGGCGCCCGCGGGCACGGGGTTGGGAACCCCTGCTGTAAACAATGATGCAGATTTCGTCATTCGCTAAAGTGACACAAATGAACAGGATTTTTTTCTTTAACACGTAAAAAATTATTTGACGTGTTTTAAACATCAGTGTGACTGATGCAATATGCTAGCGTTACTAATGGTCTATTGTTAGATGCTCGATCTCAATTTCTGTCTGAATCGTCCAATAATAGATGCTTATTGCATCATTCGCAAAGTGACGAAACTCTACAGTAGGCTCCTCATATTAAAAAAGTTATTTTTTCATCGTTCGCAAGGTGACGAAACTGTACAGGATTTCCTCGCGTTACAAAGTTATTTTTAGAAGCCTGTTGTAGTTTTACCGCTGAATTTAGTAGTACCCTTACTCTCTATGCAGGACGCTCGATTAACGGATGTCAAGTGCCAACATAGTCGCTCTAAAACTTTGGGTGCCAAACCGTGTATTGACGAAAATTGTACCCTACATGGAGCCGCCCTTAAGAAACTTTAGTTTTCTTTTTCGCAGAAATATTCTCGGGAGTATTCTCATCTACTCCCTAAAGTTTCATTGCACTCGGATGAACCGCATCCGAGTTTTATTTTTTATGTACTGTGTATAGAGAAAAAAATCGCTCCTCCCGGGGGAAACCGCCCTTGCAATATTAAACAATTTTTTTTTTTTGCAGAACCCTACCATTGAGTGATCTAATCATCTCCCCAAGGCTTTATGGTACACGGATGAACGGTGTGAAACCGAAATAGACTTATATTTTTATAAACCGTATATAGAGAAAAATCGCACCCTCCCGTCGCGCCGCCCTTGCGAATTTAAAAGAGGACTTTTTTAAACAGAAACCTTCCCTGTAGTGTTCTAATCAACTCCCCAAAATTTGATGGCGATCGGATGAACGCCGTGAAACCGCAATCGACGTTTATTTTTATATACCATATATAGAGAAAATTGCACCTTCCTGTGGCGCCGCCCTTGCGAAATTAAAAAATTATTTATTTACAGAACCCTTCCCTAGAGTGTTATAATTAACTCCCCAAAGTCTCATGGCTATCGGATGAACGATGCCAAACTAAAATCGACTTCTAATTTTATATACCGTATATAGAGAAAAATCGCACCCTCCCGTGGCGCCGCCCTTGCAAAATTAAGAATTATTTGTTTACAGAACCCTTCCCTAGACCTAGAGTGTTATAATTAACTCTCCAAAGTCTCATGGCTATCGGATGAACGATGCCAAACTAAAATCGACTTTTATTTTTATATACCGTATATAGAGAAAAATCGCACCCTCCCGTGGCGCCGCCCTTGCGAAATTAAGAATTATTTGTTTACAGAACCCTTCCCTAGAGTGTTATAATTAACTCCCCAAAGTCTCATTGCTATCGGATGAACGATGCCAAACCAAAATCGACTTTTATTTTTATATACCGTATAAAGTGGAAAATCGCACCCTCCCATGGCGCCTCCCTTGCTAAATTAATTATTGTTTTTACAGAACCCTTCCCTAGAGTGTTATAATGAATTCCCAAAGTTTCATGATTATCGGATGAACGGTATCACTGCAATTCACTTTTATTATTTTTATATACCGTATATAGAGGAAAATCGCACCCTCCCGTGGCGCCGCCCTTGCGAAATTAAAAAATAAGTTTTTTACAGAACCCTTTCCTAGAGTGTTATAATGAACTCACCAAAGTCTCATGGCTATCGGATGAACGATGTCAAATCAAAATCGATTTTTATTTTTATATACCGTATATAGAGAAAAAACAAATCGCGCCCTGCCGGGGCGCCACCCCTGCGAATTTGAAATTTTTTTTTTCGCAGAAACCTCCCCAGGAATATTCTCAACAACTTCCCAAAGTTTCACGGCGATGTGATGAGAGGTGTAGTAATGCATAAAGGACAAACAAACAAACAAACAAACATACATTGCTTTTTATATATATAGATATATATATATATATATATATATATATATATATATATATACAGGTAATATAGTTACACTTAATATGAATGTAGATAATCGAGGTATATGTTTTCTTATAAGGAAGGTTCTCGATATTTCTTCAGCCACCACATAATTGTTTCGTAAAGAACTGCCGCCCAGATCAAACTGCCCATTTATTTAAACCTTGCCACTGCCCTGGTCACCAGCACGCCAAACGAGCGGACCCACGAGAAGATTGCACCGAGTCAAACCAAACTTCTGATAACTCTTTTGGCTGTTGTCCCCGGGCAAACAGTGTGGGGCGTGAGCAGGAATCTACGGCCGATGACGGCAGACGTACTAGTCAACAACACACTCCCTGCCCCATCAACAGCTGGGTCCGTCGGCCCCTGGGCATGGGAAGTCACATAACGCTAACAAAGGGGCGCCTGGGGTACAGTAGTGGAGGTGAGGATGTGGGGCAATACGACATTGAAAAATGGGGCGTCAGGCTAGGCTTGAAGGTTAGGCTACTAATCCGAAAGTTTCGAGTTCGAATACCGATTCAAATCAGCAGAACGTTCCTGTGTCCACCCAGCTCTGATAGGTATCTGGGGAAAACAAAGACTGCTGGGCATAGACCCGACCACATGCCGAGGTCATTAAAACAGATGAACTCTACTTCATCTACTACACGTGTCTTGGGCACAAACGGGAAAAAATTATGGTGATCTCTTTGGAGAGGTAGGCACTGTCTCCTTTCCACCCCCACCCACGGAGCACGTACACTGTCATCATCAGGTCGATATATATATATATATATATATATATATATATATATATATATATATATATATATATATATATATATATAGCAAATAAATGCTATAACTAGTGTCCAACTCCCTCCTCCTCCACCCCTCCCCATCTCTCACGGAGAAAAATGTCTGAAAGAAACAGTGATCACGACCGTAATTAATATCAAAAGACGAGCGCCACCCATAATTCTACGGATTATGATTACAATCTCTAAACATACGAGTCAGCTAAAGGTTCTATATAAATGTTCGATATAAAAAGTTTAAACAGTGCCAGGAATTTTCGGCTGTAGATTCTAGACATTCAATTCACACACAAAAACATCCCCATTAGCTAAGACAATCATCACATTAATATACACAATCATCACATTTATCTACAATTACACACGCTTTGTAATTGTAGAGCAGCTGCCCCCACTAAGTGCATTTTAATGAGAGGGAAGCATTTTCTTCAAAGATACGTTTATCATATCTGGAAATCTACGAGCAGGCTTTAAAATAAACAAAAAAAAATTGTAGTGAAGTGGTCTAGGCTAATTTGGCACTACAACCTTCTCTTAGCCCAGTAAACAAGGCTGGTACAATGTATAGCAAGTCACAAAAGTAGGTAGTAAAAACTGTTACAACAGTAACAATAGAACAATAATAATAATTGTTACAACAGTCAGTAACACTTGTTACACAAACAGTGATCAACGACGCTATAGCCGGTAAAAATGAGAAAAATAACCAGTAACAATTGTTACACTTCCAGTGATCAACGACGCTAAAGCCAGTAACAATGAGAACAATAGCCAGTAGCAATTGTTACACTAGCCGGTAACAGTGTGTGTTCTGACAAAAATTGAAGGTGATCAATGTAAAAAAAAAAGATCGAATTATACCCCAATCAGATGAAAGAAGCAATCGTCTCCTCACTAAACGAAATGGTTTTCCCTCTAATTTAGAGACAGCAGTTTTTTTTTCATGGTAATTACATCCCTTGCTGTTTTAAAAAAAAAATGGGGGCGGAAAGGGTTGTGCATGGTGGGAGGGGGGTAAAATTCTATATGAGTGGAAAAAAAATATTTTTAAGCTTAAAGCAAGTGAAAACCTAGCAAAACGTATCATTGAGGTGGGTATGAATCTTACGAAACATAATCTACATTAAAACGTATTTATTTTTAAATTCTATGCCATTGTAAGACAACAAAATAAATTGCCAGAGATTATGTATTTCAAGTGCAAACAAGAAGGATGGACGAATTTAAACTAGAGTGAAGGAGCAGCATCACTTGTTGTAACTAGATTTATAATTAGGCTGTTTGTTTATTCCCCCCTGCTCATTTATTTTAATTAATCTTTAGGACACCGGATTTATCTCAGCTAAAAATAAACACCTAACCTCGAGCTAGTACACTTTTTCACCCCCCCCCCCCTTTCCCCCACCCCAGTGCCCCTAACAGCTAGTTGACAAGGCTATCTTAGCAACGAAAATAAACTCTTGTCTCTCATTGGATATATTAAAAACCCACGTGATCATGATCAAACCGATTACTTCCATGTATAACCAGATTCTATGTAATACATAACCCACAGTACCATCTACTATGTTTTACATTAAAATCTCAGCTTAGCCTTATATTTTCGTAACACAAAAAAAAACGTTTTACTAAATCTACCAGTCTTAAACATGTGACGCTAATCCGGTGAAGTCACCGACATTAGAACAAGAAGATTAAGAAACTTACCCCCAAACATCGAACACAAGAGACATATGTTCCCCACCGTAAATCGAATGCAAGTAAACTTGCAGCCAAAAAGTTCCCCCCATGCCAAGGGTTGGCGCAACGTATAAATCCTTCAACTTGAGGCAAATCTATTGATCGTTTTCAAGTAGTTCAAACACAACGCTACCAGCTTCACTGCCCTAGAAATTATCCCTCGGTTTTTTTTTTTAAATCGATGGAGCTTGTCAAAATATAACAGGAATTTTTCCAGCTGTTAATATTTCCGTTGTTGGCGAGTAGGGGCGGGTAATTTCCTCTCCCTATATGCAACAAGTCTAGCTAATTAGCTTTGTGCATATTGATGCAATTATGTTTGACGTTGCGGGGGGGGGGGGGGGAGCTTACGTCATTGCGTTGTGTCTGTCTAAAAATTTTACGAAGGGTCTTATTCCCTATCAGTTCCGATTGATCTACCTTGTTGTAAGATGGGCCAGTCCTAACATTTTACAGGGGAGGGAGTGGACCTTACACCCAAACCCTGGGCTCTTCCTCACAGTTCTAGGGGAGGGTGGGGACCTGACCCTAGCCCCTGGACCCCGTCCTCACAGTTCTAGGGGAGGGTGGGGACCTGACCCTAGCCCCTGGACCCCGTCCTCACAGTTCTAGGTGAGGGCGGGGACCAGACTCATTAGCCCAGGGCCCGTCCAGAAATTTATAGTGGAAGGAGGGGACCTAACCCTAGCCCCTGGACCCGTCTTGAAATTTCTAGGGGGGGGGGGGACCTGACTCCCTAGCCCCTGGACCCCGTCCTCACAGTTCTAGGAGAGGGCGGGGACCTAACCCTAGCCCCTGGACCCGTCTTGAAATTTCTAGGGGGGGGGGGGACCTGACTCCCTAGCCCCTGGACCCCGTCCTCACAGTTCTAGGAGAGGGCGGGGACCTAACCCTAGCCCCTGGACCCGTCTTGAAATTTCTAGGGGGGGGGGGGGGGACCTGACTCCCTAGCCCCTGGACCCCGTCCTCACAGTTCTAGGAGAGGGCGGGGACCTAACCCTAGCCCCTGGACCCGTCTTGAAATTTCTAGGGGGGGGGGGGACCTGACTCCCTAGCCCCTGGACCCCGTCCTCACAGTTCTAGGAGAGGGCGGGGACCTAACCCTAGCCCCTGGACCCGTCTTGAAATTTCTAGGGGGGGGGGGGACCTGACTCCCTAGCCCCTGGACCCCGTCCTCACAGTTCTAGGAGAGGGCGGGGACCTAACCCTAGCCCCTGGACCCGTCTTGAAATTTCTAGGGGGGGGGGACCTGACTCCCTAGCCCCTGGACCCCGTCCTCACAGTTCTAGGAGAGGGCGGGGACCTAACCCTAGCCCCTGGACCCGTCTTGAAATTTCTAGGGGGGGGGGGGGACCTGACTCCCTAGCCCCTGGACCCCGTCCTCACAGTTCTAGGAGAGGGCGGGGACCTAACCCTAGCCCCTGGACCCGTCTTGAAATTTCTAGGGGGGGGGGGACCTGACTCCCTAGCCCCTGGACCCCGTCCTCACAGTTCTAGGAGAGGGCGGGGACCTAACCCTAGCCCCTGGACCCCGTCCTCACAGTTCTAGGGGAGGGCGGGGACCTAACCCTAGCCCCTGGACCCCGTCCTCACAGTTCTAGGAGAGGGCGGGGACCTAACCCTAGCCCCTGGACCCCGTCCTCACAGTTCTAGGAGAGGGCGGGGACCTAACCCTAGCCCATGGACCCCGTCCTGACAAGACGGAGACGGCCACGCTGTCGTTTGTGTCAATATTGGTAGGAGTTGTTGACAGAGAAAACACGGAGGGCGCCGGATGCGATGCGAGCGTCATGCACTCAATTATCAATCACGGAGCTTCACTCGTACGATCGCCGGCATGAAATACGGTCTGCAAATACAATAGCTGAAGGAAGCTGCGGCCAGAGGACGTAAATACACCAGGCTCAAAATAGGGTTGGAAGATAGGACATCAAGAGGTTCAAGGCAGATCAGAAATGTAGATAGGAGTTATCAACACAACTGGCACAGATAGAAGATGATTGACGGGGGGGGGGAGAAAATATAAATAACATAATGCTGAGAAATATTATTACACCGTCCCACAATTAAAAAAGATGTCAAACTAGTGTGACATTAGCTTTTATATATATATATACATATATATATATATATCGAATGTGGCCCCTCTACCAGTTGTGTGTATTGTATTTTCATTGTATAAATGCATCTTGAAAATTTAGCGTAACAAAACGCATGTCGCAACAAATATATATTTAAAGTCCAATAGAGGGCGGGTCGTTTCTTCCCTTTACATGCCCTTCATTGTACCAGAGTAAAGAATCTGACTCGCTACACCAAAAGTATATCGTACTTTTATTAGAGAAATACGCCCTTCCTTTACAGAATTTCTTCCATAAAATTAGGTAAAGAATCTGACTAGCAATACCAAAAGTATATCGTACTTTTATTAGAGAAACACGCCCTTCTTTTACAGAATTCCTTCCATAAAATTAGGTAAAGTGTATCGTTCTTCTATTAGAGAAACACGCCCTGCAAATCTCGTTTACAAGACACCAGTCGCATGATATAAACACTAGGGGCTGGGAGTGGAGGGTTGGGAGAGGCAGGAAAACAAAAGCTGACGTGAGGCGTTTCTCTGTAACAAGAAGCTTTGAAGGTGTAGGACGATCCACTGCTGGGGTTAACTTATCTGGCTAAATACCCCGGGCACAAAAAACCTCGGTCTCCTATCTACCGTTAATCTCGCAGTGCTGTTAACAAAATGTTGACGTTACAACGCATTTTTCAAACAATTTGTAACAAAATTTTATTTCTATAATCATGCAAGAAACGCTGCTAAAAAATTTACAAAACTGAAACATTAATACCCGAATACCACACGATAAAGCTGCCGACTTCAAACAATTAATTACACTCTTTAAGAACGAGAAAGAAAAAAAAAACATTCGCTCTCAAAATAAACTAAGATGATTCAGACTTTCAAAGACACTATGTCGAGAACTAAATTTGTAGGATGTGAGTTGAAAAACTGTTATTTTTAACACGCAACGGGAATAAAAGTAACGTACGGGTGCATCCCTCTACATTACTCTACAAAATATTTTAATCAACTACAACGATCTATTCTTTTTATCAAATCTAGTAAAAACATCTATCACCAGCTTAACTGACTGATTGAGTATCTCTTCAAGTCTACATCTTAGTTTTGTAATCTTATATTTTGTTATTGAATAGAGTAATTCTTAGATAAACTTAAACGACTGATTTAATAGGTAAATAAAATGTTGATGTTCCATGTGATTGGAAATAAATGCCAGTTATAGATGTGTCAAAATTGAGTTTTTGACCAGAAAAACACTGAAAATTTAAGACCAAAAATCAACTTACAGACTGACACCTAGATCTAGTAAAGAAGGATCTGAGAGTACCAACACAAACCGGGAGAGATGGGGATCACATTCTATTTAAGAGCTAGTTTCCAGTTTGTATCTTAGACTGTTGATTGGTCGCGACGTTTGTTTTGGGTTAAGTACAGAGCTAAAAGTTCAAAATTCAGGACATGTTAAAAAAAAAACCTGTTCTTTGTTTGCTAGGTAAAAAGTACCTAAGGCAAAGCCCTGAGAATAAAAATTAGTGAGTTAAGATCTACTCATAAACTGACATGTTTTCTGTGTATGATCAATGTAAATAAGTCTACTTCTTTTCACTTAAAGAACTGTGCGGAGGTCGCTTTCCGAGATCTCCTACGATTTCCTCTTGTATATTTATTTACCTTTCTCCGCTTGTTTTTCTCCCCCACACCCAAGCCCCCCCCCCCCCTTCACCCCACGTCCTCGTGACCTCCACACATCTTCACCCATCACCTGCCGCCCCTCATGTTCCTATCCGCCCCACGTCCTGTACCGCCAGCAAAGGGTTAATAACGTTTTCACAGGCCTGACGCGAGCGTGCCAGCCGGTGCCGGGGGCTGCATGGGCAGCGATGAGAGGCCCGACGGCCGATGATGAATCAATTGAACCATTACGGCCGTGATGGAACTCTATCACGAGAGGCGACTCTCTAATCCAAGACATTGTTTTAATGTAAGGCTAAATAAGGAAATAAGTTGAATATCAATTAAAGTACATTAGGCCATACTCAGCCGTACGACAGTAACGATTTCTCTGTATTTCTATAAAAACTAAACTTAATCCTAAATTAAACCCTGTCCAGTTCACATAATAAGCCAACGGTATACAAACAACAAATAATAACTAGCCGAGATAACGGGTTACATTTACCGCAAAACCGAATTGGTTTTGTCTCTCTTGTCTCACTTAGGATCAGCAACCATCACCCAATCACATATCTAATATCAACTTATCTAGCCTTAATATGAAAAAGGCACGGCAAATAAGAAAGTTATTTTAATTAGTTTAACAGTTGGTGCTTTCAAAAGTAAGCTTAAAAAATTATTTTTAAAGATAAACAACGAAAACAATAATCAACGAATAAAAAGTCCGAAATTTCCTTTTTCTAACTCCACTACTGTAAACAAAAACCAGACCTTTCAATGCTACTCAATAAATCCATCCCATTAACCTCGCCCTTACAACCCTTGGTAAGCAAAACAGATTAATAATTAACGTAACCTAAAAGCTTAGAGCGGCACTTAACCCTGAGCTTTCCAACAGCGGATAGAGAAGCTGTTAACAACTGTTGTCACAACTAGCGGCACGCGAGCCGCATACGGCCCATAACGCTATAACAGTCACATTAAAAGAAAATACCATTTTCAACGCACCAGGCCAAATAATCCGGTAAAAAGCCAAGCACTAATGTAATAGGTTTAACACTACAAATGTGTTTACTTTGTAAACAATGAATGTAATGGCTTAAGTTGAAGTACACAATCAAAGTAAATAGTTCTAGAACAGCTGACTTTGCTGCTAGTATGAAAAGCTATTAGACTTGGGGAAGAAAAGCGACTTTTACCAGAAAGCCGAACCAGACGACATAAACTATTACTTACGTTAGAGAACTATTTTAGTTTCAATAAAATATTTTTTTTTAATTTCAGCAAAATAGAATCAGATTATTAACACTCAACTTACCCTCATCACAATGCTGTCAACCTATTGTATTATTGTTAAAATCGATACAAATAACCTAAAACCTATATGTAAGATTTCCGGTCCCCAGTCAATGTTTATTTGCGTGGCCCGCGGGTCAGACAACGAAATGTAGGACAGTTGAAATGTAAACAAACCACAGATAACAAAAGAAAACAGTCAACGACGACGCGTAGTAATTTATTTTTACATTAAAAAAAATTCCCTACTGCCAGAAATGGAATGTTAAAAAAATAAAATGTTTTTCAAGGTTGTTTTTCAACATAAAACAACATAAAAACGTGCAATGTGCTCGTTGAAATTGTAATATAAAATGTATTTTTCTTGAGATAGGCTAGCCTACTACTTAGGTCTGGTATTGAATTAAAATTCAAGAAGTCTTAACCCTCAAATAACACAAATCCTAGATGTTGTTTTTATTTTAAAGAATTATTATTTAAAATCTTATTAATTAATTAATCGATCTTATTGATTCCAGAAATTATTTTGTAAAAACTTTAAAGACTGTACTGGAAGTCTGTAAGCCATATCACAAAAAAAATAATAACGATAGTAAAATGGTTCTTGTACCCCCACCACTCTATTTGACGTAAACCATCTCAGACCTCGTGAAAACAAACACAATACATGTATATAATTATTCAAAGAGCAAAAGCCTCATACCCTGCCAAAGCCCCGAGGTAGAAGCCGTCGCCTTTCTACTTTGATCTTAACAAGAAAGCACCAAATGTTTTAATAACACAAAGTGTCAACAAGCATAGCATAGACTGATTCAACATATAGTGGGCTAGCGCCAGCGGTGGAGTAACGGTTTAGTGTTAACATTTAAAGGGTTGATGTTTCTTTGTTTTAAAGGTAAACAGTAGGTGCGCGCTTTTGGAAGTAGTTAATCTAACACACAGACACAATCTTAACTCTTAGGAACTGTGAGTTGGCGATCAACTTACACTAAGTTCTTGGTGAAAATATCAACTCTTACAGTACACCAGTAGTATATCAAAACATAAACGTATCTAATATCGATCAATTTTCATACTTTAGTCACGAAATTACTATACAGTTAATATCGTAGTTGCTATTAAAGTTTACCTAAAGTTCATAATGTAGTAAACCTAGTAACTCAAAATCAGCCAATGTGTCTATAGTTTTTACTATACACTACAAACTCCAATAACCTTAAAGAGCAGGCTATATCAATTACACTACATCAACCTATACATTAAATAAGCTATCTATTAAACTTGAGAGCTTCTAATGAAGCGGTGAGTCATGATTAGAGTAATCTACATTGTAACTCTACAGTTTTAACCCTACACTTGCCGTTTGACTATTACTATTGTCCTGACTATAACATGCCTGACTCTATTACTATGGTGCACTGATTATAAAACAACATGCCTCACTCTATTAATATGGTGCAATATGGTGCACTGTCTATAACAACAAGCCTGACTCTATTACCATAGTGCACTGTCTATAGCAACAACATGTCTGACTCTATTACCATAGTGCACTGTCTATAACAACAACATACATGACTCTATTACCATAGTGCACTGTCTATAGCAAAAACATGTCTGACTCTAATGCCGTAGTGCACTGTCTATAACAACAACATGTCTGACTCTATTACCATAGTGCACTGTCTATAACAACAACATACATGACTCTATTATCATAGTGCACTGTCTATAACAACAACATATCTGACTCTATTACTATGGTGCACTAACTATACCAACAACATGCCGACTAAATTTAGTATTGTGTAAGACTGCTAACTCGACAAAATTCGCCAGTACGTTATCCCCCACCTCCCCCACCCCTAACTTTGAAGTCTACACTCAACACAAAGTGAATCAACTCAAGCTTACCGTCTGGGCCGACAGCATATCCCATAATGTCGAGCACGTGCGCTTCAGATCAGGCTAGATGGGAGTACAGAAGAGAGAAAAAATTTGCTCTAGCGGCGTTAGGGTGAACTACGATCCCCGCACCACCACCTTCATACCCCCTCACCCTCAGCACATTTTATTTTGGTCTATTGCTGGTGGGGTGTAAGAGAACTCACCTTAAAACTAGCCTAGAGTTGGGTGATTGAACTCAAGTTTCAAACTTGACACGGGTGGGTGTCAAAGGTCACGGAGGGATTAGGCTAGATACACGTGTTTTTTTTTTGGGGGGGGGAGGTAGTGTGGCAAGGGATTTACGTAGTGTGGTAGTGATGAAGTGTGGTAGTGATGTAGTGTGGTAGTGATGTAGTGTGGTAGTGATGTAGTGATGCAGTGATGTAGTGATGCAGTGATGTAGTGTGGTAGTGATGTAGTGTGGTAGTGATGTAGTGTGGTAGTGATGTAGTATGGTAGTGATGTAGTGTGGTAGTGATGTAGTGTGGTAGTGATGTAGTATGGTAGTGATGTAGTGTGGTAGTGATGTAGTGTGGTAGTGATGTAGTGTGGTAGTGATGTAGTGTGGTAGTGATGTAGTGTGGTAGTGATGTAGTGTGGTAGTGATGTAGTATGGTAGTGATGTAGTGTGGTAGTGTGGTAGTGATGTAGTGTGGTAGTGATGTAGTGTGGTAGTGATGTAGTGATGCAGTGATGTAGTGATGCAGTGATGTAGTGTGGTAGTGATGTAGTGTGGTAGTGATGTAGTGTGGTAGTGATGTAGTATGGTAGTGATGTAGTGTGGTAGTGATGTAGTGTGGTAGTGATGTAGTATGGTAGTGATGTAGTGTGGTAGTGATGTAGTGTGGTAGTGATGTAGTGTGGTAGTGATGTAGTGTGGTAGTGATGTAGTGTGGTAGTGATGTAGTGTGGTAGTGATGTAGTATGGTAGTGATGTAGTGTGGTAGTGTGGTAGTGATGTAGTGTGGTAGTGATGTAGTGTGGTAGTGATGTAGTGTGGTAGTGATGTAGTATGGTAGTGATGTAGTGTGGTAGTGATGTAGTGTGGTAGTGATGTAGTGTGGTAGTGCTGTAGTGTGGTAGTGATGTAGTGTGGTAGTGATGTAGTGTGGTAGTGATGTAGTGTGGTAGTGATGTAGTGATGTAGTGATGCAGTGTGGTGTGGTAGAGATGTAGTGTGGTAGTGATGTAGTGTGGTAGTGATGTAGTGTGGTAGTGATGTAGTGTGGTAGTGATGTAGTGATGCAGTGTGGTGTGGTAATGATGTAGTATGGTAGTGATGTAGTGTGGTAGTGATGTAGTATGGTAGTGATGTAGTGTGGTAGTGATGTAGTATGGTAGTGATGTAGTGATGTAGTGTGGTAGTGATGAAGTGTGGTAGTGGTGTAGTGTGGTAGTGATGTAGTGATGTAGTGGTGTAGTGATGAAGTGTGGTAGTGATGTAGTGTGGTAGTGATGTAGTGATGCAGTGTGGTGTGGTAATGATGTAGTATGGTAGTGATGTAGTGTGGTAGTGATGAAGTATGGTAGTGATGTAGTGTGGTAGTGATGTAGTATGGTAGTGATATAGTGTGATAGTGATGTGGTGTGGTAGTGATGTAGTGTGGTAGTGATGTAGTGTGGTAGTGATATAGTGTGATAGTGATGTAGTGTGGTAGTGATGTATTGTGGTAGTGATATAGTGTGGTAGTGATGTAGTGTGGTAGTGATGTAGTATGGTAGTGATGTAGTGTGGTAGTGATGTAGTGTGGTAGTGATATAGTGTGATAGTGATGTAGTGTGGTAGTGATGTATTGTGGTAGTGATATAGTGTGGTAGTGATGTAGTATGGTAGTGATGTAGTGTGGTAGTGATGTAGTATGGTAGTGATGTAGTGTGGTAGTGTGGTAGTGATGTAGTGTGGTAGTGATGTCGTGTGGTAGTGATGTAGTGTGGTAGTGATGTAGTATGGTAGTGATGTAGTGTGGTAGTGATGTAGTGTGGTAGTGATGTAGTGTGGTAGTGCTGTAGTGTGGTAGTGATGTAGTGTGGTAGTGATGTAGTGTGGTAGTGATGTAGTGTGGTAGTGATGTAGTGTGGTAGTGATGTAGTGTGGTAGTGATGTAGTGATGTAGTGATGCAGTGTGGTGTGGTAGTGATGTAGTATGGTAGTGATGTAGTGTGGTAGTGATGTAGTGTGGTAGTGATGTAGTGTGGTAGTGATGTAGTGATGCAGTGTGGTGTGGTAATGATGTAGTATGGTAGTGATGTAGTGTGGTAGTGATGTAGTATGGTAGTGATGTAGTGTGGTAGTGATGTAGTATGGTAGTGATGTAGTGATGTAGTGTGGTAGTGATGAAGTGTGGTAGTGGTGTAGTGTGGTAGTGATGTAGTGATGTAGTGGTGTAGTGATGAAGTGTGGTAGTGATGTAGTGTGGTAGTGATGTAGTGATGCAGTGTGGTGTGGTAATGATGTAGTATGGTAGTGATGTAGTGTGGTAGTGATGAAGTATGGTAGTGATGTAGTGTGGTAGTGATGTAGTATGGTAGTGATATAGTGTGATAGTGATGTGGTGTGGTAGTGATGTAGTGTGGTAGTGATGTAGTGTGGTAGTGATATAGTGTGATAGTGATGTAGTGTGGTAGTAATGTATTGTGGTAGTGATATAGTGTGATAGTGATGTGGTGTGGTAGTGATGTAGTGTGGTAGTGATGTAGTGTGGTAGTGATATAGTGTGATAGTGATGTAGTGTGGTAGTGATGTATTGTGGTAGTGATATAGTGTGATAGTGATGTGGTGTGGTAGTGATGTAGTGTGGTAGTGATGTAGTGTGGTAGTGATGTAGTGATGTAGTGTGGTAGTGGTGCAAAAGATAGTGATGTAGGGGGTCATGTAGTGCGGTAGTGATGTAGTGTTGATAGTGATAAGGTGGGGTAGTGATATAAGGGGTCATGTTGTGTAGTAATGATGCCGGGGGTTACGATATAGTGGAGTAGTGGTATAAAAGGTAGTGATGTAGGGGGTAATGTAGTGCGGTAGTGATGTAGTGCTGTGGTAATGTAGCGAGTAGTGATGTAGGGCTGTGATGTAGTGAGGTTGTGGTGTAAAAGGTAGTGATGTAGGGTAGTGGTGTGTTGGGGCTATGATCAAAATTAATGACAGAATTATGCTATTTGAAAATACATTAACAACTTGGTTTTCCTCTCACGTAATTGGATTATTTCATTAAGTGAGCAGTAATTTTAATTTCAGATCACACTGTGTTGAGAAATATAAAATAACATATTCCTAAAGCCTACTGATTTCAACAATCACCTATCAAAAAGGCAATGATCACCCAGTTAAGATCACAACGATGTATTACATGTTAAAAAACCTTACTCATAAACCTTTCAAGCCACGCCTAAATCGATTTTATTTTCTATTTCACGTTTTTTTTTTCAAAAGGTATATTTGGTTCTTATGCTGACAAAAGTATAATTTTAAACCTATTTTGATTTGAATAGATACACACTTTACCGTGTATATTGTGATATGGATAAATCTATATCTTACAGTGTATTTTGTTTACTGTTGCATTTATACTTAGCACACGGGGCTAGAAATAGAAAAATCTATACATTAAACTCAATACTTCGATTTGGATAGCCCTTGACTTAAATCTGTGTTTTAAAACTTGATCTATGCTGAAAGGAATGTGAAAAAATCAACATGTGGGCTATCAGAGCAAACAGATTTTAAAAGTTTTTTAAACAGATTTTATTCTGTTTTATTGATTATCGATATCACTAAATCATTGCAGTAGGCCTACATGTTAAGTAAATTGCACTTTAGTGCGGGGCGGCGTAGCCGAGTTCGAATCCAGGTTCAAGTCAGTAGAATGTACCTGAGTCCGCCGAGCTCAGATGGGTACCTAACTCGCGTTAGGTAAAACCAAGGCTCTACTTCATCTGCTCCATGTGTTTTGGACACGAACGGGGAAAAGATGATATTCAAATCACGGACATACAAAAACATGAATAGTATTAAAATTCTCAATAAAGCGCGTGACGTCATGGCATGGAAGCAGCTACCTAGGACCTAGGTCATGATTGATGGTGTGAAATTTGAAGCGCAATATTACTCTTGTAACTGTAAGCTACCTTGGTCATGATTGATTGTATGAAACTTGATGTTAAATATTACACGCATAACTATACATGCAGTGGAGCAGATTACATAACGTATAAAAAACTGTTAAAAATATAGTATTTAGGCGACCCACTATATTGAAGTTTGAAGCCAACTTTGTATCGCTCCCCACATTTTAAGAACCCTTGTCTAGGAGTGTGCGTGAGTTTCATCCATCCAATACCAGCGTCGTTTTAAACTAAAGCTGTGTAGCAGTAATCTTTTACGTGATGTCAAACAGTTTCACCCTCGAATCTAGTGTGTTTTTTTTTCACTAAGTAATACTAGATATTTTTCATTTCTGTTGGTTTGTAAAGAAATATATATATATATATATATATATATATATATATATATATATATATATATATATATATATATATATATATATATATATATATATATATATATATATATATGTAAAGAGAGAGAGTGAGAGATACGAGAGAGAAAGAGAGTAAGAGTAAGGAGGAGGCAAACTATGTATTATTACGAAATTAATGGTGGAGGGTACAACGACCCCGTTATAACACTACTAATTGGGATTATAACCTCTACATCCAAACTATTTGTACAATATGGTGATACCATCGTCTTCGCCTATCATTACAGAGGACAGGTTTGGGCCAAGCTCAAATGTTTGACACAATATTTTTTAATTCAAACCTAAAGGTCCATAAATAAAACTTTCCTACAACGAACAGCGCCAGACAAGCGAACAATGCTGGCAAAAGAAACGATGGCCAGGCAACAATAGAGAATGGACAGGTTTCACTGGGCACTTCCAATGGTGGATGAGTAAGGGGAATGGAGGGACATGAGAATAATTGCTGTGTAACATACAACTAACCCGTTACCACCAGTGTTTCTTCCAGACTTTTTTCTCCGGGGGGGGGGGGGGGGGGGGCCACTTGAAATTTTCGGGGGGGGGGCGGTAGACTTTCTTCGGGGGGGGGGGTGGGCGGCGGACACTGTTAAAAGTTTATATTTTCTATATAAATTATATAAATTTCATTTCGTTCGGGGGGGGGGGGGCGGTAGAATTTTTTCGGGGGGGGGGGGTCATATACGTGGTCATAGCCCCCCCCCCCCCCCCGAAGAGATGTCTGAAAGAAACTCTGGTTACCACAACCAAAATGTTAACTCTTACCATAGACTTCTATGTATCCCAATCGAACCCTGACAGAACCTCAACTGGCTGAGTTATATTTAGAGTAGACAACAGTTTGCACAATTCTTTTTACTTCAGAGCATTCGGAAATATTTCATTGCTTTTTTTATACTTAATTGTATCCATGAAAGCTGCTTCATTGTATGTTAATCTTGCACAATCGTACTACGTAAACGGGTTATTACACTCCAGTATGCATAATTACACACGAAGAATTTCACCGGAGTATTGTTTTCAAACAGAACATGTGTTGCATCTCATGCGGAAAAGTGAGCGAGTAGGCTACGTGGGATAACATGGTCATAAGTATTATGGGATCTGACTAAAACCAGGGACAGTAAAGGTCGTTGGTCAAAGTGGTTAAACCAGTTGGGAATCTGAGGTCGTTGGTCAAAGTGGTTAAACCAGTTGGGAATGTGAGGTCGCTGGTCAAAGTGGTTAAACCAGTTCGGAATCTGAGGTTATTGTCGTCAGGTCTTGACCCACGTGCCAAGTTTGAAACGAATCGGTCAGTTTGAAGTTCTTTAAACTTCGCTTTCCCGCTTCGATCTATGACGACATGACGACAGAGGAAACAAGTTGAATAAAAGGTTTTAAAAACTTATTTCACCTCTATGTGCCAACACTTTCTACCCTTGCGTCAAACCTAGCATTGTACTAAAGCTAATCCTTTAAAAATAAAATTTCCCTACACAACCCAGTCTAACCTCACCTCCATTAGCTATTCTATTAAAAGATTTAATGACATACCCACACGCCATCCCGTTTTCTATTAACCACACCGCCTTCTCCATTACACACAATACCTCTAGAATTTCACCATCACCCATCATCCCATACCACTGCCGCTGGTATTGAGGTTTCCGCTCCAGGAATGTGACTTCCATCTTGCCTCCAGGGGAGATTTCTCCGGGCCAGGGCTAAGATCCGGCCAGTGTATCTAAATACGGGAATTCCCGATGGTCAACACAAACGCAACAGTCACAACACAACGGTGCGCAGCGTTCAAAACAGTGCGCAACATTCACGACAAAACAGTGCGCAACATTCACAACAGTACAGTGCGCAAGACCAGCGCACAGCCCGTAATTTTGAAGAAGAAAAAAAAAACGGGCTCGAACTGTGTATCGGAGTTCCTTTAAATATTTAGCACGCGACTAAACACACAACAATCATTGCCGGAGAATGGGATCCCCTTTTGGGGGTTAGAAATGTGTGCGTGTGAAAGAGCGTGTGTAGGGGGGAGGGGGAGGAGGGTTGGAGCTGTCTGAAGGACTACTAGAAGCAAGAAATTAGGCGGTGGTTGACAGCAGGTTGTCAAGCTGGTGCCGCGTCGTGTCAACAAGGTGGTGGAAGCAAACAGCGCGTGATGGAGGACTGAGGGCTGGTCAGCAGGTGACGTCACACCTTGACGCCAGTATACGAACCGTTGAGTAGTTACATTGTGTGATCGCTGCACGGCAAAAATACGCTGAGAAATGTAGCAACCCATTCCGGCGTCATGGGTGCCCCCCCCCCTTCAACCTACTCATAATGGTTAAAGAAGTTGGCGAAAAAAAGCGCCCCTTAGTTGGAAAGGTTTGTTTGCGATTTTTATCAACGACTGTATTGTTACAGTTTTTAATTAGGTGTCACACAGTCGATGTAAAAAAAAAAGCATAATCAAACTGTGGTTTAAGCCAAATAGCAGTCTATTTTCTTCACATTGACCGTGTATAATTATTCCAGCTCACGGGAAACCTTTTTTCTACCCTGTCAGTCACTCCACTATTATTGGGGCAATCGCCCCACACGCCTTCCCCTAGCAACGCCTCTGCTATGAACTCAATGTGCCTGGGTATGATTGAAGAGCTTGACCAATGTGGCTAAAATACTAAAACCTAATAAAAATCAACACGTCAAACATTTGTGCTTGCCGATAAGCCATACCTGCCTCGCTTATCGGTTAAGCCAGCATTGTCGATATCGCAACTTTAAACCTAAGCTTGATCCTACTCCTAACTATAAACCCAATGATACAAACTGACATATCATTATTGGTGGTTCTCATAGTCTGTACACAGGGTACGGCTAATTAATATAAGCAGAAATTATTTTAATTAGGCTAACAGTAATTTTTTTAACTGTTAATTTTTTAACAGTGAAATTTGTAACGATTTCTTTGTCCCGTAATTTCTTATTGTTAGTAACAATAAATTTAAAACCGTGAAATAAAAGTATCCACCACTTACCCAGCTATGTCCCTATCGAATGAATCTGAACCACTGTCTACTCACATAAAGTCTGCACACAAAATCTCGAGGTGGATCTTAACACAAATCACAACTAATCCACAATCATCAAAACACATTTGCCGCAATGTGTATAAATTTCCTTACACCACAAGTGTATTTTTAAAAAGCCTTTTATTCTCTAGATTTTTTTTTATTTTACCGGTACAAGTTTTTATACTTTTTTTTTCTCTAAAGCTCGTAAAAAAAAAAATCATGTCTACTTAAGAAACCAAATTCGCCTTCACCAAAAATGAGAGGATAATTTCTCCAAGTAATTCCACTGGTGATTTCCCGAGGCAAGACGTGGACCGTTATAATTCCTACCGCGGGGACGGTGGAAAAATCGTGCCTGTCTGATACTGATATTCTGCATTCATGTCCCCCAAGTTCCAATCACTTCCATACCGAATGTTCCCTTTCCCCTGCGGTAAAGCTAAAGTTCCCTGTGAAGTTCACGGTGTAGTCACTGGATATTCACAAATCAGATTTGCTTGATAAGGGAGACTACCGGTCTAAGGAATGGTGAGGGGAAATAACTGCGTTATGGTATGCAATCAAGGGAGATTCGTTTGTGCCGGCGGGGAAGTTCAGTCAGAAATTCATCAGTGTTCTTTCATTAAATACAACGTTTTCGGATTAATTTTTTTAATAATTGATTCGAATTTGCTGGAAAGCCGGTTAAATCTCGCTCCAGCAATTTTCAGCACGGCTGAAAGCAAAATATGTAGATCTAAAGGCTTATAAAAAGTTAGCTGAATTCGGTAACAGATGGTAGATTTGCCAGCAGATTTATTTGAAATATAACAGCCGGTGTATTCCAACATTAAAGTGAAATATCCATCAGTACTGCCACTGTGGTGACTAAATTATCTCCGTGTATGACGCGAATGACTAATCCACGGATCGTACGTGACTAAAATACCCGTGGATATCGTGACCTAATTATCCCCGGAAATCATGTGACTAAATTATTATTACATTTTTCGTGATTAAAGATCCTGCCTTAAAGCTAGTGAAAATAAATGCGCCTGTTATAAATTACGTTAAGAAAACAGTGTTTCTTTCAGGCATCCTACTACCCCGCGGGTACAATTGAAGAAAATACTAAATTTAAATAGAAAATAA
>NW_026733498.1:0-150605 GCF_028476545.2 Physella acuta
CCCAGCGGAAACATTTTTTGTTGTTGCTTGGTTTATTTTTCTTTACTGGGAAGCACTTTAAGAAAACCAAACTGTCGGACTCTACCCAGTCTAAGCTTCAGGTGCCACTCACTAACGCATCAGCACTCGTGCCTTATACCTTTCAAAGAAATTCACACACGACAGGCAAGCAGGTAGGGGCGACATTGGTTTCTTTCATTGGAAACAAAGCATGATCCGCTTTTGTTTGAAGACAAAAATCATCCTAAATCGACAGCTCAAATGCAATGCCCATCCTGACTATGCTACGTGAAACGCTGTGCGACAATGAGCGTGTTTTCCTTGAAGCTGCACATCTTTCTAGTGCCATCTTACGTGTTTGCGTCTCTGGAAAGAATCAGCAGCCCGGTAAGACCGCGGTCATGCCAACATGCTCATTTCACCGGCAAAATAAAAACTCTGGCCACGTGATGGTCACGCAATCAAAATGATAAAAAAGCAAGAAAAAAAGAAGTGCCTCCCCGGCGGGGAATCGAACCCGGTCTCCCGCGTGACAGGCGGGGATACTTACCACTATACTACCGAGGACACATGATTCGATGACAGACAGCACGAGTCAGCATTGTCCGACGTTAAAGTAAGTAAACACAGATTTGGATGCACGTTTTCTACTGCAGCTCATGCAGTGTTTTCATGCGTGCATCTCCTCGTCCCCCTTGAAATCGGGAATAACAAGCGGAAAACCAGCATCCAAAAGCCACTGATAGTTTTTAAAGGTGAATCTTATTGATGTGACAAAACGCAAAAACTACAAAATCACTGACACGTGTTATTCGCTAGTCATGCGTTTCCGTAGTGTAGTGGCTATCACATCCGCCTAACACGCGGAAGGTCCTGGGTTCAAGCCCCAGCGGAAACATTTTTTGTTGTTGCTTGGTTTATTTTTCTTTACTGGGAAGCACTTTAAGAAAACCAAACTGTCGGACTCTACCCAGTCTAAGCTTCAGGTGCCACTCACTAACGCATCAGCACTCGTGCCTTATACCTTTCAAAGAAATTCACACACGACAGGCAAGCAGGTAGGGGCGACATTGGTTTCTTTCATTGGAAACAAAGCATGATCCGCTTTTGTTTGAAGACAAAAATCATCCTAAATCGACAGCTCAAATGCAATGCCCATCCTGACTATGCTACGTGAAACGCTGTGCGACAATGAGCGTGTTTTCCTTGAAGCTGCACATTTTTCTAGTGCCATCTTACGTGTTTGCGTCTCTGGAAAGAATCAGCAGCCCGGTAAGACCGCGGTCATGCCAACATGCTCATTTCACCGGCAAAATAAAAACTCTGGCCACGTGATGGTCACGCAAATAAAATGATAAAAAAGCAAGAAAAAAAGAAGTGCCTCCCCGGCGGGGAATCGAACCCCGGTCTCCCGCGTGACAGGCGGGGATACTTACCACTATACTACCGAGAACACATGATTCGATGACAGACAGCACGAGTCAGCCTAGTCCGACGTTAAAGTAAGTAAACACAGATTTGGATGCACGTTTTCTACTGCAGCTCATGCAGTGTTTTCATGCGTGCATCTCCTCGTCCCCCTTGAAATCGGGAATAACAAGCGGAAAACCAGCATCCAAAAGCCACTGATAGTTTTTAAAGGTGAATCTTATTGATGTGACAAAACGCAAAACTACAAAATCACTGACACGTGTTATTCGGTAGTCATGCGTTTCCGTAGTGTAGTGGCTATCACATCCGCCTAACACGCGGAAGGTCCTGGGTTCAAGCCCCAGCGGAAACATTTTTTGTTGTTGCTTGGTTTATTTTTCTTTACTGTGAAGCACTTTAAGAAAACCAAACTGTCGGACTCTACCCAGTCTAAGCTTCAGGTGCCACTCACTAACGCACTCAGCACTCGTGCCTTATACCTTTCAAAGAAATTCACACACGACAGGCAAGCAGGTAGGGGCGACATTGGTTTCTTTCATTGGAAACAAAGCATGATCCGCTTTTGTTTGAAGACAAAAATCATCCTAAATCGACAGCTCAAATGCAATGCCCATCCTGACTATGCTACGTGAAACGCTGTGCGACAATGAGCGTGTTTTCCTTGAAGCTGCACATCTTTCTAGTGCCATCTTACGTGTTTGCGTCTCTGGAAAGAATCAGCAGCCCGGTAAGACCGCGGTCATGCCAACATGCTCATTTCACCGGCAAAATAAAAACTCTGGCCACGTGATGGTCACGCAATCAAAATGATAAAAAAGCAAGAAAAAAAGAAGTGCCTCCCTGGCGGGGAATCGAACCCCGGTCTCCCCGCGTGACAGGCGGGGATACTTACCACTATACTACCGAGGACACATGATTCGATGACAGACAGCACGAGTCAGCCTAGTCCGACGTTAAAGTAAGTAAACACAGATTTGGATGCACGTTTTCTACTGCAGCTCATGCAGTGTTTTCATGCGTGCATCTCCTCGTTCCCCCTTGAAATCGGGAATAACAAGCGGAAAACCAGCATCCAAAAGCCACTGATAGTTTTTAAAGGTGAATCTTATTGATGTGACAAAACGCAAAAACTACAAAATCACTGACACGTGTTATTCGCTAGTCATGCGTTTCCGTAGTGTAGTGGCTTATCACATCCGCCTAACACGCGGAAGGTCCTGGGTTCAAGCCTCAGCGGAAACATTTTTTGTTGTTGCTTGGTTTATTTTTCTTTACTGGGAAGCACTTTAAGAAAACCAAACTGTCGGACTCTACCCAGTCTAAGCTTCAGGTGCCACTCACTAACGCATCAGCACTCGTGCCTTATACCTTTCAAAGAAATTCACACACGACAGGCAAGCAGGTAGGGGCGACATTGGTTTCTTTCATTGGAAACAAAGCATGATCCGCTTTTGTTTGAAGACAAAAATCATCCTAAATCGACAGCTCAAATGCAATGCCCATCCTGACTATGCTACGTGAAACGCTGTGCGACAATGAGCGTGTTTTCCTTGAAGCTGCACATTTTTCTAGTGCCATCTTACGTGTTTGCGTCTCTGGAAAGAATCAGCAGCCCGGTAAGACCGCGGTCATGCCAACATGCTCATTTCACCGGCAAAATAAAAACTCTGGCCACGTGATGGTCACGCAAATAAAATGATAAAAAAGCAAGAAAAAAAGAAGTGCCTCCCCGGCGGGGAATCGAACCCCGGTCTCCCGCGTGACAGGCGGGGATACTTACCACTATACTACCGAGGACACATGATTCGATGACAGACAGCACGAGTCAGCCTAGTCCGACGTTAAAGTAAGTAAACACAGATTTGGATGCACGTTTTCTACTGCAGCTCATGCAGTGTTTTCATGCGTGCATCTCCTCGTCCCCCTTGAAATCGGGAATAACAAGCGGAAAACCAGCATCCAAAAGCCACTGATAGTTTTTAAAGGTGAATCTTATTGATGTGACAAAACGCAAAAACTACAAAATCACTGACACGTGTTATTCGCTAGTCATGCGTTTCCGTAGTGTAGTGGCTATCACATCCGCCTAACACGCGGAAGGTCCTGGGTTCAAGCCCCAGCGGAAACATTTTTTGTTGTTGCTTGGTTTATTTTTCTTTACTGGGAAGCACTTTAAGAAAACCAAACTGTCGGACTCTACCCAGTCTAAGCTTCAGGTGCCACTCACTAACGCATCAGCACTCGTGCCTTATACCTTTCAAAGAAATTCACACACGACAGGCAAGCAGGTAGGGGCGACATTGGTTTCTTTCATTGGAAACAAAGCATGATCCGCTTTTGTTTGAAGACAAAAATCATCCTAAATCGACAGCTCAAATGCAATGCCCATCCTGACTATGCTACGTGAAACGCTGTGCGACAATGAGCGTGTTTTCCTTGAAGCTGCACATCTTTCTAGTGCCATCTTACGTGTTTGCGTCTCTGGAAAGAATCAGCAGCCCGGTAAGACCGCGGTCATGCCAACATGCTCATTTCACCGGCAAAATAAAAACTCTGGCCACGTGATGGTCACGCAAATAAAATGATAAAAAAGCAAGAAAAAAAGAAGTGCCTCCCCGGCGGGGAATCGAACCCCGGTCTCCCGCGTGACAGGCGGGGATACTTACCACTATACTACCGAGGACACATGATTCGATGACAGACAGCACGAGTCAGCCTAGTCCGACGTTAAAGTAAGTAAACACAGATTTGGATGCACGTTTTCTACTGCAGCTCATGCAGTGTTTTCATGCGTGCATCTCCTCGTCCCCCTTGAAATCGGGAATAACAAGCGGAAAACCAGCATCCAAAAGCCACTGATAGTTTTTAAAGGTGAATCTTATTGATGTGACAAAACGCAAAACTACAAAATCACTGACACGTGTTATTCGCTAGTCATGCGTTTCCGTAGTGTAGTGGCTATCACATCCGCCTAACACGCGGAAGGTCCTGGGTTCAAGCCCCAGCGGAAACATTTTTTGTTGTTGCTTGGTTTATTTTTCTTTACTGGGAAGCACTTTAAGAAAACCAAACTGTCGGACTCTACCCAGTCTAAGCTTCAGGTGCCACTCACTAACGCATCAGCACTCGTGCCTTATACCTTTCAAAGAAATTCACACACGACAGGCAAGCAGGTAGGGGCGACATTGGTTTCTTTCATTGGAAACAAAGCATGATCCGCTTTTGTTTGAAGACAAAAATCATCCTAAATCGACAGCTCAAATGCAATGCCCATCCTGACTATGCTACGTGAAACGCTGTGCGACAATGAGCGTGTTTTCCTTGAAGCTGCACATCTTTCTAGTGCCATCTTACGTGTTTGCGTCTCTGGAAAGAATCAGCAGCCCGGTAAGACCGCGGTCATGCCAACATGCTCATTTCACCGGCAAAATAAAAACTCTGGCCACGTGATGGTCACGCAATCAAAATGATAAAAAAGCAAGAAAAAAAGAAGTGCCTCCCCGGCGGGGAATCGAACCCCGGTCTCCCGCGTGACAGGCGGGGATACTTACCACTATACTACCGAGGACACATGATTCGATGACAGACAGCACGAGTCAGCCTAGTCCGACGTTAAAGTAAGTAAACACAGATTTGGATGCACGTTTTCTACTGCAGCTCATGCAGTGTTTTCATGCGTGCATCTCCTCGTCCCCCTTGAAATCGGGAATAACAAGCGGAAAACCAGCATCCAAAAGCCACTGATAGTTTTTAAAGGTGAATCTTATTGATGTGACAAAACGCAAAACTACAAAATCACTGACACGTGTTATTCGCTAGTCATGCGTTTCCGTAGTGTAGTGGCTATCACATCCGCCTAACACGCGGAAGGTCCTGGGTTCAAGCCCCAGCGGAAACATTTTTTGTTGTTGCTTGGTTTATTTTTCTTTACTGTGAAGCACTTTAAGAAAACCAAACTGTCGGACTCTACCCAGTCTAAGCTTCAGGTGCCACTCACTAACGCATCAGCACTCGTGCCTTATACCTTTCAAAGAAATTCACACACGACAGGCAAGCAGGTAGGGGCGACATTGGTTTCTTTCATTGGAAACAAAGCATGATCCGCTTTTGTTTGAAGACAAAAATCATCCTAAATCGACAGCTCAAATGCAATGCCCATCCTGACTATGCTACGTGAAACGCTGTGCGACAATGAGCGTGTTTTCCTTGAAGCTGCACATCTTTCTAGTGCCATCTTACGTGTTTGCGTCTCTGGAAAGAATCAGCAGCCCGGTAAGACCGCGGTCATGCCAACATGCTCATTTCACCGGCAAAATAAAAACTCTGGCCACGTGATGGTCACGCAAATAAAATGATAAAAAAGCAAGAAAAAAAGAAGTGCCTCCCCGGCGGGGAATCGAACCCCGGTCTCCCGCGTGACAGGCGGGGATACTTACCACTATACTACCGAGGACACATGATTCGATGACAGACAGCACGAGTCAGCCTAGTCCGACGTTAAAGTAAGTAAACACAGATTTGGATGCACGTTTTCTACTGCAGCTCATGCAGTGTTTTCATGCGTGCATCTCCTCGTCCCCCTTGAAATCGGGAATAACAAGCGGAAAACCAGCATCCAAAAGCCACTGATAGTTTTTAAAGGTGAATCTTATTGATGTGACAAAACGCAAAACTACAAAATCACTGACACGTGTTATTCGGTAGTCATGCGTTTCCGTAGTGTAGTGGCTATCACATCCGCCTAACACGCGGAAGGTCCTGGGTTCAAGCCCCAGCGGAAACATTTTTTGTTGTTGCTTGGTTTATTTTTCTTTACTGGGAAGCACTTTAAGAAAACCAAACTGTCGGACTCTACCCAGTCTAAGCTTCAGGTGCCACTCACTAACGCATCAGCACTCGTGCCTTATACCTTTCAAAGAAATTCACACACGACAGGCAAGCAGGTAGGGGCGACATTGGTTTCTTTCATTGGAAACAAAGCATGATCCGCTTTTGTTTGAAGACAAAAATCATCCTAAATCGACAGCTCAAATGCAATGCCCATCCTGACTATGCTACGTGAAACGCTGTGCGACAATGAGCGTGTTTTCCTTGAAGCTGCACATCTTTCTAGTGCCATCTTACGTGTTTGCGTCTCTGGAAAGAATCAGCAGCCCGGTAAGACCGCGGTCATGCCAACATGCTCATTTCACCGGCAAAATAAAAACTCTGGCCACGTGATGGTCACGCAAATAAAATGATAAAAAAGCAAGAAAAAAAGAAGTGCCTCCCCGGCGGGGAATCGAACCCCGGTCTCCCGCGTGACAGGCGGGGATACTTACCACTATACTACCGAGGACACATGATTCGATGACAGACAGCACGAGTCAGCCTAGTCCGACGTTAAAGTAAGTAAACACAGATTTGGATGCACGTTTTCTACTGCAGCTCATGCAGTGTTTTCATGCGTGCATCTCCTCGTCCCCCTTGAAATCGGGAATAACAAGCGGAAAACCAGCATCCAAAAGCCACTGATAGTTTTTAAAGGTGAATCTTATTGATGTGACAAAACGCAAAACTACAAAATCACTGACACGTGTTATTCGGTAGTCATGCGTTTCTGTAGTGTAGTGGCTATCACATCCGCCTAACACGCGGAAGGTCCTGGGTTCAAGCCCCAGCGGAAACATTTTTTGTTGTTGCTTGGTTTATTTTTCTTTACTGGGAAGCACTTTAAGAAAACCAAACTGTCGGACTCTACCCAGTCTAAGCTTCAGGTGCCACTCACTAACGCATCAGCACTCGTGCCTTATACCTTTCAAAGAAATTCACACACGACAGGCAAGCAGGTAGGGGCGACATTGGTTTCTTTCATTGGAAACAAAGCATGATCCGCTTTTGTTTGAAGACAAAAATCATCCTAAATCGACAGCTCAAATGCAATGTCCATCCTGACTATGCTACGTGAAACGCTGTGCGACAATGAGCGTGTTTTCCTGGAAGCTGCACATCTTTCTAGTGCCATCTTACGTGTTTGCGTCTCTGGAAAGAATCAGCAGCCCGGTAAGACCGCGGTCGTGCCAACATGCTCATTTCACCGGCAAAATAAAAACTCTGGCCACGTGATGGTCACGCAAATAAAATGATAAAAAAGCAAGAAAAAAAGAAGTGCCTCCCCGGCGGGGAATCGAACCCCGGTCTCCCGCGTGACAGGCGGGGATACTTACCACTATACTACCGAGGACACATGATTCGATGACAGACAGCACGACTCAGCCTAGTCCGACGTTAAAGTAAGTAAACACAGATTTGGATGCACGTTTTCTACTGCAGCTCATGCAGTGTTTTCATGCGTGCATCTCCTCGTCCCCCTTGAAATCGGGAATAACAAGCGGAAAACCAGCATCCAAAAGCCACTGATAGTTTTTAAAGGTGAATCTTATTGATGTGACAAAACGCAAAAACTACAAAATCACTGACACGTGTTATTCGCTAGTCATGCGTTTCCGTAGTGTAGTGGCTATCACATCCGCCTAACACGCGGAAGGTCCTGGGTTCAAGCCCCAGCGGAAACATTTTTTGTTGTTGCTTGGTTTATTTTTCTTTACTGGGAAGCACTTTAAGAAAACCAAACTGTCGGACTCTACCCAGTCTAAGCTTCAGGTGCCACTCACTAACGCATCAGCACTCGTGCCTTATACCTTTCAAAGAAATTCACACACGACAGGCAAGCAGGTAGGGGCGACATTGGTTTCTTTCATTGGAAACAAAGCATGATCCGCTTTTGTTTGAAGACAAAAATCATCCTAAATCGACAGCTCAAATGCAATGTCCATCCTGACTATGCTACGTGAAACGCTGTGCGACAATGAGCGTGTTTTCCTTGAAGCTGCACATCTTTCTAGTGCCATCTTACGTGTTTGCGTCTCTGGAAAGAATCAGCAGCCCGGTAAGACCGCGGTCATGCCAACATGCTCATTTCACCGGCAAAATAAAAACTCTGGCCACGTGATGGTCACGCAAATAAAATGATAAAAAAGCAAGAAAAAAAGAAGTGCCTCCCCGGCGGGGAATCGAACCCCGGTCTCCCGCGTGACAGGCGGGGATACTTACCACTATACTACCGAGGACACATGATTCGATGACAGACAGCACGACTCAGCCTAGTCCGACGTTAAAGTAAGAAAACACAGATTTGGATGCACGTTTTCTACTGCAGCTCATGCAGTGTTTTCATGCGTGCATCTCCTCGTCCCCCTTGAAATCGGGAATAACAAGCGGAAAACCAGCATCCAAAAGCCACTGATAGTTTTTAAAGGTGAATCTTATTGATGTGACAAAACGCAAAAACTACAAAATCACTGACACGTGTTATTCGCTAGTCATGCGTTTCCGTAGTGTAGTGGCTATCACATCCGCCTAACACGCGGAAGGTCCTGGGTTCAAGCCTCAGCGGAAACATTTTTTGTTGTTGCTTGGTTTATTTTAACACGTTTTTATTAACTCAGCTTCGCGTGGATGTGTTTGTTGTTAAAATTGACATCGAAAATTAGCCCACTTCTGATTGTTCTATAGTTCTGAAATTTGGCATGCAGGTTACTTTCGCCTAACAATTTCTGATGCAATCATAAAAACTAGCAATTAGAGACCGTAATTAGCTTAATTTAATTACGCCCCAAGGACCATAAAATTGAGGACATGATTTCTAAAGATACCGACAAGACTGGAGGCCTATAGACACAGTTACTTCGGCCCCAATCGATGTGAGCGCGCTGGCCGTGATCGTATAGTGGTTAGTACTTCGCGTTGTGGCCGCGACAACCCAGGTTCGAATCCTGGTCGCTCAAGATTTTTTTAGTCCGTGTATTTATAAACACTTTTTTAAAAACCACGTTTTTCATGTGTAGCAACGGACTAAAAAGGAGAAAATAAAATACTTAAAAAAAAAGTTTTTAAAAAACCACGTTTTTCTTGTGGACTAAAAAGTAGAAAATAACTATTTACATACATTTGATGACAAAAAACGTGGGTCGGGCAGATGGGTCGGGAAATTTGATGGTGAACGTACCCACGTTTTTTGTCATCAAATGTATGTAAATAGTTATTTTCTACTTTTTAGTCCACAAGAAAAACGTGGTTTTTTAAAAAGTTTTTTTTTAAGTATTTTATTTCTTTACTAGGAAGCACTTTAAGAAAACCAAACTGTTGGACTCTACCCAGTCTAAGCTTCAGGTGCCACTCACTAACGCATCAGCACTCGTGCCTTATACCTTTCAAAGAAATTCACACACGACAGGCAAGCAGGTAGGGGCGACATTGGTTTCTTTCATTGGAAACAAAGCATGATCCGCTTTTGTTTGAAGACAAAAATCATCCTAAATCGACAGCTCAAATGCAATGCCCATCCTGACTATGCTACGTGAAACGCTGTGCGACAATGAGCGTGTTTTCCTTGAAGCTGCACATCTTTCTAGTGCCATCTTACGTGTTTGCGTCTCTGGAAAGAATCAGCAGCCCGGTAAGACCGCGGTCATGCCAACATGCTCATTTCACCGGCAAAATAAAAACTCTGGCCACGTGATGGTCACGCAATCAAAATGATAAAAAAGCAAGAAAAAAAGAAGTGCCTCCCCGGCGGGGAATCGAACCCCGGTCTCCCGCGTGACAGGCGGGGATACTTACCACTATACTACCGAGGACACATGATTCGATGACAGACAGCACGAGTCAGCCTAGTCCGACGTTAAAGTAAGTAAACACAGATTTGGATGCACGTTTTCTACTGCAGCTCATGCAGTGTTTTCATGCGTGCATCTCCTCGTCCCCCTTGAAATCGGGAATAACAAGCGGAAAACCAGCATCCAAAAGCCACTGATAGTTTTTAAAGGTGAATCTTATTGATGTGACAAAACGCAAAACTACAAAATCACTGACACGTGTTATTCGCTAGTCATGCGTTTCCGTAGTGTAGTGGCTATCACATCCGCCTAACACGCGGAAGGTCCTGGGTTCAAGCCCCAGCGGAAACATTTTTTGTTGTTGCTTGGTTTATTTTTCTTTACTGTGAAGCACTTTAAGAAAACCAAACTGTCGGACTCTACCCAGTCTAAGCTTCAGGTGCCACTCACTAACGCATCAGCACTCGTGCCTTATACCTTTCAAAGAAATTCACACACGACAGGCAAGCAGGTAGGGGCGACATTGGTTTCTTTCATTGGAAACAAAGCATGATCCGCTTTTGTTTGAAGACAAAAATCATCCTAAATCGACAGCTCAAATGCAATGCCCATCCTGACTATGCTACGTGAAACGCTGTGCGACAATGAGCGTGTTTTCCTTGAAGCTGCACATCTTTCTAGTGCCATCTTACGTGTTTGCGTCTCTGGAAAGAATCAGCAGCCCGGTAAGACCGCGGTCATGCCAACATGCTCATTTCACCGGCAAAATAAAAACTCTGGCCACGTGATGGTCACGCAAATAAAATGATAAAAAAGCAAGAAAAAAAGAAGTGCCTCCCCGGCGGGGAATCGAACCCCGGTCTCCCGCGTGACAGGCGGGGATACTTACCACTATACTACCGAGGACACATGATTCGATGACAGACAGCACGAGTCAGCCTAGTCCGACGTTAAAGTAAGTAAACACAGATTTGGATGCACGTTTTCTACTGCAGCTCATGCAGTGTTTTCATGCGTGCATCTCCTCGTCCCCCTTGAAATCGGGAATAACAAGCGGAAAACCAGCATCCAAAAGCCACTGATAGTTTTTAAAGGTGAATCTTATTGATGTGACAAAACGCAAAACTACAAAATCACTGACACGTGTTATTCGGTAGTCATGCGTTTCCGTAGTGTAGTGGCTATCACATCCGCCTAACACGCGGAAGGTCCTGGGTTCAAGCCCCAGCGGAAACATTTTTTGTTGTTGCTTGGTTTATTTTTCTTTACTGGGAAGCACTTTAAGAAAACCAAACTGTCGGACTCTACCCAGTCTAAGCTTCAGGTGCCACTCACTAACGCATCAGCACTCGTGCCTTATACCTTTCAAAGAAATTCACACACGACAGGCAAGCAGGTAGGGGCGACATTGGTTTCTTTCATTGGAAACAAAGCATGATCCGCTTTTGTTTGAAGACAAAAATCATCCTAAATCGACAGCTCAAATGCAATGCCCATCCTGACTATGCTACGTGAAACGCTGTGCGACAATGAGCGTGTTTTCCTTGAAGCTGCACATCTTTCTAGTGCCATCTTACGTGTTTGCGTCTCTGGAAAGAATCAGCAGCCCGGTAAGACCGCGGTCATGCCAACATGCTCATTTCACCGGCAAAATAAAAACTCTGGCCACGTGATGGTCACGCAAATAAAATGATAAAAAAGCAAGAAAAAAAGAAGTGCCTCCCCGGCGGGGAATCGAACCCCGGTCTCCCGCGTGACAGGCGGGGATACTTACCACTATACTACCGAGGACACATGATTCGATGACAGACAGCACGAGTCAGCCTAGTCCGACGTTAAAGTAAGTAAACACAGATTTGGATGCACGTTTTCTACTGCAGCTCATGCAGTGTTTTCATGCGTGCATCTCCTCGTCCCCCTTGAAATCGGGAATAACAAGCGGAAAACCAGCATCCAAAAGCCACTGATAGTTTTTAAAGGTGAATCTTATTGATGTGACAAAACGCAAAACTACAAAATCACTGACACGTGTTATTCGGTAGTCATGCGTTTCTGTAGTGTAGTGGCTATCACATCCGCCTAACACGCGGAAGGTCCTGGGTTCAAGCCCCAGCGGAAACATTTTTTGTTGTTGCTTGGTTTATTTTTCTTTACTGGGAAGCACTTTAAGAAAACCAAACTGTCGGACTCTACCCAGTCTAAGCTTCAGGTGCCACTCACTAACGCATCAGCACTCGTGCCTTATACCTTTCAAAGAAATTCACACACGACAGGCAAGCAGGTAGGGGCGACATTGGTTTCTTTCATTGGAAACAAAGCATGATCCGCTTTTGTTTGAAGACAAAAATCATCCTAAATCGACAGCTCAAATGCAATGTCCATCCTGACTATGCTACGTGAAACGCTGTGCGACAATGAGCGTGTTTTCCTGGAAGCTGCACATCTTTCTAGTGCCATCTTACGTGTTTGCGTCTCTGGAAAGAATCAGCAGCCCGGTAAGACCGCGGTCGTGCCAACATGCTCATTTCACCGGCAAAATAAAAACTCTGGCCACGTGATGGTCACGCAAATAAAATGATAAAAAAGCAAGAAAAAAAGAAGTGCCTCCCCGGCGGGGAATCGAACCCCGGTCTCCCGCGTGACAGGCGGGGATACTTACCACTATACTACCGAGGACACATGATTCGATGACAGACAGCACGACTCAGCCTAGTCCGACGTTAAAGTAAGTAAACACAGATTTGGATGCACGTTTTCTACTGCAGCTCATGCAGTGTTTTCATGCGTGCATCTCCTCGTCCCCCTTGAAATCGGGAATAACAAGCGGAAAACCAGCATCCAAAAGCCACTGATAGTTTTTAAAGGTGAATCTTATTGATGTGACAAAACGCAAAAACTACAAAATCACTGACACGTGTTATTCGCTAGTCATGCGTTTCCGTAGTGTAGTGGCTATCACATCCGCCTAACACGCGGAAGGTCCTGGGTTCAAGCCCCAGCGGAAACATTTTTTGTTGTTGCTTGGTTTATTTTTCTTTACTGGGAAGCACTTTAAGAAAACCAAACTGTCGGACTCTACCCAGTCTAAGCTTCAGGTGCCACTCACTAACGCATCAGCACTCGTGCCTTATACCTTTCAAAGAAATTCACACACGACAGGCAAGCAGGTAGGGGCGACATTGGTTTCTTTCATTGGAAACAAAGCATGATCCGCTTTTGTTTGAAGACAAAAATCATCCTAAATCGACAGCTCAAATGCAATGTCCATCCTGACTATGCTACGTGAAACGCTGTGCGACAATGAGCGTGTTTTCCTTGAAGCTGCACATCTTTCTAGTGCCATCTTACGTGTTTGCGTCTCTGGAAAGAATCAGCAGCCCGGTAAGACCGCGGTCATGCCAACATGCTCATTTCACCGGCAAAATAAAAACTCTGGCCACGTGATGGTCACGCAAATAAAATGATAAAAAAGCAAGAAAAAAAGAAGTGCCTCCCCGGCGGGGAATCGAACCCCGGTCTCCCGCGTGACAGGCGGGGATACTTACCACTATACTACCGAGGACACATGATTCGATGACAGACAGCACGACTCAGCCTAGTCCGACGTTAAAGTAAGAAAACACAGATTTGGATGCACGTTTTCTACTGCAGCTCATGCAGTGTTTTCATGCGTGCATCTCCTCGTCCCCCTTGAAATCGGGAATAACAAGCGGAAAACCAGCATCCAAAAGCCACTGATAGTTTTTAAAGGTGAATCTTATTGATGTGACAAAACGCAAAAACTACAAAATCACTGACACGTGTTATTCGCTAGTCATGCGTTTCCGTAGTGTAGTGGCTATCACATCCGCCTAACACGCGGAAGGTCCTGGGTTCAAGCCTCAGCGGAAACATTTTTTGTTGTTGCTTGGTTTATTTTAACACGTTTTTATTAACTCAGCTTCGCGTGGATGTGTTTGTTGTTAAAATTGACATCGAAAATTAGCCCACTTCTGATTGTTCTATAGTTCTGAAATTTGGCATGCAGGTTACTTTCGCCTAACAATTTCTGATGCAATCATAAAAACTAGCAATTAGAGACCGTAATTAGCTTAATTTAATTACGCCCCAAGGACCATAAAATTGAGGACATGATTTCTAAAGATACCGACAAGACTGGAGGCCTATAGACACAGTTACTTCGGCCCCAATCGATGTGAGCGCGCTGGCCGTGATCGTATAGTGGTTAGTACTTCGCGTTGTGGCCGCGACAACCCAGGTTCGAATCCTGGTCGCTCAAGATTTTTTTAGTCCGTGTATTTATAAACACTTTTTTAAAAACCACGTTTTTCATGTGTAGCAACGGACTAAAAAGGAGAAAATAAAATACTTAAAAAAAAAGTTTTTAAAAAACCACGTTTTTCTTGTGGACTAAAAAGTAGAAAATAACTATTTACATACATTTGATGACAAAAAACGTGGGTCGGGCAGATGGGTCGGGAAATTTGATGGTGAACGTACCCACGTTTTTTGTCATCAAATGTATGTAAATAGTTATTTTCTACTTTTTAGTCCACAAGAAAAACGTGGTTTTTTAAAAAGTTTTTTTTTAAGTATTTTATTTCTTTACTAGGAAGCACTTTAAGAAAACCAAACTGTTGGACTCTACCCAGTCTAAGCTTCAGGTGCCACTCACTAACGCATCAGCACTCGTGCCTTATACCTTTCAAAGAAATTCACACACGACAGGCAAGCAGGTAGGGGCGACATTGGTTTCTTTCATTGGAAACAAAGCATGATCCGCTTTTGTTTGAAGACAAAAATCATCCTAAATCGACAGCTCAAATGCAATGCCCATCCTGACTATGCTACGTGAAACGCTGTGCGACAATGAGCGTGTTTTCCTTGAAGCTGCACATCTTTCTAGTGCCATCTTACGTGTTTGCGTCTCTGGAAAGAATCAGCAGCCCGGTAAGACCGCGGTCGTGCCAACATGCTCATTTCACCGGCAAAATAAAAACTCTGGCCACGTGATGGTCACGCAAATAAAATGATAAAAAAGCAAGAAAAAAAGAAGTGCCTCCCCGGCGGGGAATCGAACCCCGGTCTCCCGCGTGACAGGCGGGGATACTTACCACTATACTACCGAGGACACATGATTCGATGACAGACAGCACGACTCAGCCTAGTCCGACGTTAAAGTAAGTAAACACAGATTTGGATGCACGTTTTCTACTGCAGCTCATGCAGTGTTTTCATGCGTGCATCTCCTCGTCCCCCTTGAAATCGGGAATAACAAGCGGAAAACCAGCATCCAAAAGCCACTGATAGTTTTTAAAGGTGAATCTTATTGATGTGACAAAACGCAAAAACTACAAAATCACTGACACGTGTTATTCGCTAGTCATGCGTTTCCGTAGTGTAGTGGCTATCACATCCGCCTAACACGCGGAAGGTCCTGGGTTCAAGCCTCAGCGGAAACATTTTTTGTTGTTGCTTGGTTTATTTTTCTTTACTGGGAAGCACTTTAAGAAAACCAAACTGTTGGACTCTACCCAGTCTAAGCTTCAGGTGCCACTCACTAACGCATCAGCACTCGTGCCTTATACCTTTCAAAGAAATTCACACACGACAGGCAAGCAGGTAGGGGCGACATTGGTTTCTTTCATTGGAAACAAAGCATGATCCGCTTTTGTTTGAAGACAAAAATCATCCTAAATCGACAGCTCAAATGCAATGCCCATCCTGACTATGCTACGTGAAACGCTGTGCGACAATGAGCGTGTTTTCCTTGAAGCTGCACATCTTTCTAGTGCCATCTTACGTGTTTGCGTCTCTGGAAAGAATCAGCAGCCCGGTAAGACCGCGGTCGTGCCAACATGCTCATTTCACCGGCAAAATAAAAACTCTGGCCACGTGATGGTCACGCAAATAAAATGATAAATAATAATCATTAAAAAAGTTTTAAAAAACCCACGTTTTCTGATTGAACTAAAAAGTAGAAAATAAATGCTATAGGCCCTACATCACAATAATGCAAGCGATCACTCTACTATAAGCGATCAAAAACGTGGGGCGCCGAAGTAAAAGTTATATTACTATTGATTAGATAATACTATTGACTTTTATTAGGGAGCTTGTAGAGAGTCAACAGTATTAGAAACTGTAAGAAAATCACGGCGCCCCACGTTTTTGCTCGCTTATAGTAGAGTGATCGCTTGCATTATTGTGATGTAGGGCCTATAGCATTTATTTTCTACTTTTTAGTTCAATCAGAAAACGTGGGTTTTTTAAAACTTTTTTAATGATTATTATTTTCTACTTTTTAGTCTTTGTCTGTTTGTTTGCATTAAAATCTTGCTATCGATTTTATCTTTTCACTTTTTTTGGGTAAACGAAGACAACTCGTAAAAAGACAACTCGTAAAAAGACAACTCGTAAAAAGACAACTCGTAAAAAACTCGTTGTTTGAATACGTTACTGACTAGAACACATAGATTTGAACCCGTGTCGAGTGGGATAGCAATCGTGTGCCCAACCACTCGACCATATCGTCTCCCCCAAACTGGCCTACCTCCTGTAAGTTTAAACTCGGTTCAAGCTAAATTCTCTGCCCCTAAGCCTGTGGCGACATGTGATCGTTCGCTTCACTGCGCGCGAGGTACGCGTCGCTGGTTTTTTTTCTAATGGCTAGCAGAGGAGAATTATATATATAGATTATATAGCGGTCTAAAATGCTCAATAAAATGTTTCCATTGATCAATTTAGTAATAATAACAATTGAATATTCAATGGTCATCCAAAAGAAAGCTTCCCTGAAAATTTCAGCGCGCTAGCTAACTGGGAAGTGCCAGAAATTTCGATCGCAAGATTTGATTGGAAAGACAAACAGAGAAAGCAAGTTAAAGAAAACGTGGGAAAAAGCAAGAAAAAATGAAGTGCCTCCCCGGCGGGGAATCGAACCCCGGTCTCCCGCGTGACAGGCGGGGATACTTACCACTATACTACCGAGGACACATGATTCGATGACAGACAGCACGACTCAGCCTAGTCCGACGTTAAAGTAAGTAAACACAGATTTGGATGCACGTTTTCTACTGCAGCTCATGCAGTGTTTTCATGCGTGCATCTCCTCGTCCCCCTTCAAATCGGGAATAACAAGCGGAAAACCAGCATCCAAAAGCCACTGATAGTTTTTAAAGGTGAATCTTATTGATGTGACAAAACGCAAAAACTACAAAATCACTGACACGTGTTATTCGCTAGTCATGCGTTTCCGTAGTGTAGTGGCTATCACATCCGCCTAACACGCGGAAGGTCCTGGGTTCAAGCCCCAGCGGAAACATTTTTTGTTGTTGCTTGGTTTATTTTTCTTTACTGGTAAGCACTTTAAGAAAACCAAACTGTCGGACTCTACCCAGTCTAAGCTTCAGGTGCCACTCACTAACGCATCAGCACTCGTGCCTTATACCTTTCAAAGAAATTCACACACGACAGGCAAGCAGGTAGGGGCGACATTGGTTTCTTTCATTGGAAACAAAGCATGATCCGCTTTTGTTTGAAGACAAAAATCATCCTAAATCGACAGCTCAAATGCAATGTCCATCCTGACTATGCTACGTGAAACGCTGTGCGACAATGAGCGTGTTTTCCTTGAAGCTGCACATCTTTCTAGTGCCATCTTACGTGTTTGCGTCTCTGGAAAGAATCAGCAGCCCGGTAAGACCGCGGTCGTGCCAACATGCTCATTTCACCGGCAAAATAAAAACTCTGGCCACGTGATGGTCACGCAAATAAAATGATAAAAAAGCAAGAAAAAAAGAAGTGCCTCCCCGGCGGGGAATCGAACCCCGGTCTCCCGCGTGACAGGCGGGGATACTTACCACTATACTACCGAGGACACCTGATTCGATGACAGACAGCACGAGTCAGCCTAGTCCGACGTTAAAGTAAGTAAACACAGATTTGGATGCACGTTTTCTACTGCAGCTCATGCAGTGTTTTCATGCGTGCATCTCCTCGTCCCCCTTGAAATCGGGAATAACAAGCGGAAAACCAGCATCCAAAAGCCACTGATAGTTTTTAAAGGTGAATCTTATTGATGTGACAAAACGCAAAAACTACAAAATCACTGACACGTGTTATTCGCTAGTCATGCGTTTCCGTAGTGTAGTGGCTATCACATCCGCCTAACACGCGGAAGGTCCTGGGTTCAAGCCTCAGCGGAAACATTTTTTGTTGTTGCTTGGTTTATTTTTCTTTACTGGGAAGCACTTTAAGAAAACCAAACTGTTGGACTCTACCCAGTCTAAGCTTCAGGTGCCACTCACTAACGCATCAGCACTCGTGCCTTATACCTTTCAAAGAAATTCACACACGACAGGCAAGCAGGTAGGGGCGACATTGGTTTCTTTCATTGGAAACAAAGCATGATCCGCTTTTGTTTGAAGACAAAAATCATCCTAAATCGACAGCTCAAATGCAATGCCCATCCTGACTATGCTACGTGAAACGCTGTGCGACAATGAGCGTGTTTTCCTTGAAGCTGCACATCTTTCTAGTGCCATCTTACGTGTTTGCGTCTCTGGAAAGAATCAGCAGCCCGGTAAGACCGCGGTCGTGCCAACATGCTCATTTCACCGGCAAAATAAAAACTCTGGCCACGTGATGGTCACGCAAATAAAATGATAAAAAAGCAAGAAAAAAAGAAGTGCCTCCCCGGCGGGGAATCGAACCCCGGTCTCCCGCGTGACAGGCGGGGATACTTACCACTATACTACCGAGGACACATGATTCGATGACAGACAGCACGACTCAGCCTAGTCCGACGTTAAAGTAAGTAAACACAGATTTGGATGCACGTTTTCTACTGCAGCTCATGCAGTGTTTTCATGCGTGCATCTCCTCGTCCCCCTTCAAATCGGGAATAACAAGCGGAAAACCAGCATCCAAAAGCCACTGATAGTTTTTAAAGGTGAATCTTATTGATGTGACAAAACGCAAAAACTACAAAATCACTGACACGTGTTATTCGCTAGTCATGCGTTTCCGTAGTGTAGTAGCTATCACATCCGCCTAACACGCGGAAGGTCCTGGGTTCAAGCCCCAGCGGAAACATTTTTTGTTGTTGCTTGGTTTATTTTTCTTTACTGGTAAGCACTTTAAGAAAACCAAACTGTCGGACTCTACCCAGTCTAAGCTTCAGGTGCCACTCACTAACGCATCAGCACTCGTGCCTTATACCTTTCAAAGAAATTCACACACGACAGGCAAGCAGGTAGGGGCGACATTGGTTTCTTTCATTGGAAACAAAGCATGATCCGCTTTTGTTTGAAGACAAAAATCATCCTAAATCGACAGCTCAAATGCAATGTCCATCCTGACTATGCTACGTGAAACGCTGTGCGACAATGAGCGTGTTTTCCTTGAAGCTGCACATCTTTCTAGTGCCATCTTACGTGTTTGCGTCTCTGGAAAGAATCAGCAGCCCGGTAAGACCGCGGTCGTGCCAACATGCTCATTTCACCGGCAAAATAAAAACTCTGGCCACGTGATGGTCACGCAAATAAAATGATAAAAAAGCAAGAAAAAAAGAAGTGCCTCCCCGGCGGGGAATCGAACCCCGGTCTCCCGCGTGACAGGCGGGGATACTTACCACTATACTACCGAGGACACATGATTCGATGACAGACAGCACGACTCAGCCTAGTCCGACGTTAAAGTAAGTAAACACAGATTTGGATGCACGTTTTCTACTGCAGCTCATGCAGTGTTTTCATGCGTGCATCTCCTCGTCCCCCTTCAAATCGGGAATAACAAGCGGAAAACCAGCATCCAAAAGCCACTGATAGTTTTTAAAGGTGAATCTTATTGATGTGACAAAACGCAAAAACTACAAAATCACTGACACGTGTTATTCGCTAGTCATGCGTTTCCGTAGTGTAGTGGCTATCACATCCGCCTAACACGCGGAAGGTCCTGGGTTCAAGCCCCAGCGGAAACATTTTTTGTTGTTGCTTGGTTTATTTTTCTTTACTGGGAAGCACTTTAAGAAAACCAAACTGTCGGACTCTACCCAGTCTAAGCTTCAGGTGCCACTCACTAACGCATCAGCACTCGTGCCTTATACCTTTCAAAGAAATTCACACACGACAGGCAAGCAGGTAGGGGCGACATTGGTTTCTTTCATTGGAAACAAAGCATGATCCGCTTTTGTTTGAAGACAAAAATCATCCTAAATCGACAGCTCAAATGCAATGTCCATCCTGACTATGCTACGTGAAACGCTGTGCGACAATGAGCGTGTTTTCCTTGAAGCTGCACATCTTTCTAGTGCCATCTTACGTGTTTGCGTCTCTGGAAAGAATCAGCAGCCCGGTAAGACCGCGGTCATGCCAACATGCTCATTTCACCGGCAAAATAAAAACTCTGGCCACGTGATGGTCACGCAAATAAAATGATAAAAAAGCAAGAAAAAAAGAAGTGCCTCCCCGGCGGGGAATCGAACCCCGGTCTCCCGCGTGACAGGCGGGGATACTTACCACTATACTACCGAGGACACATGATTCGATGACAGACAGCACGACTCAGCCTAGTCCGACGTTAAAGTAAGAAAACACAGATTTGGATGCACGTTTTCTACTGCAGCTCATGCAGTGTTTTCATGCGTGCATCTCCTCGTCCCCCTTGAAATCGGGAATAACAAGCGGAAAACCAGCATCCAAAAGCCACTGATAGTTTTTAAAGGTGAATCTTATTGATGTGACAAAACGCAAAAACTACAAAATCACTGACACGTGTTATTCGCTAGTCATGCGTTTCCGTAGTGTAGTGGCTATCACATCCGCCTAACACGCGGAAGGTCCTGGGTTCAAGCCTCAGCGGAAACATTTTTTGTTGTTGCTTGGTTTATTTTTCTTTACTGGGAAGCACTTTAAGAAAACCAAACTGTTGGACTCTACCCAGTCTAAGCTTCAGGTGCCACTCACTAACGCATCAGCACTCGTGCCTTATACCTTTCAAAGAAATTCACACACGACAGACAAGCAGGTAGGGGCGACATTGGTTTCTTTCATTGGAAACAAAGCATGATCCGCTTTTGTTTGAAGACAAAAATCATCCTAAATCGACAGCTCAAATGCAATGCCCATCCTGACTATGCTACGTGAAACGCTGTGCGACAATGAGCGTGTTTTCCTTGAAGCTGCACATCTTTCTAGTGCCATCTTACGTGTTTGCGTCTCTGGAAAGAATCAGCAGCCCGGTAAGACCGCGGTCGTGCCAACATGCTCATTTCACCGGCAAAATAAAAACTCTGGCCACGTGATGGTCACGCAAATAAAATGATAAAAAAGCAAGAAAAAATGAAGTGCCTCCCCGGCGGGGAATCGAACCCCGGTCTCCCGCGTGACAGGCGGGGATACTTACCACTATACTACCGAGGACACATGATTCGATGACAGACAGCACGACTCAGCCTAGTCCGACGTTAAAGTAAGTAAACACAGATTTGGATGCACGTTTTCTACTGCAGCTCATGCAGTGTTTTCATGCGTGCATCTCCTCGTCCCCCTTCAAATCGGGAATAACAAGCGGAAAACCAGCATCCAAAAGCCACTGATAGTTTTTAAAGGTGAATCTTATTGATGTGACAAAACGCAAAAACTACAAAATCACTGACACGTGTTATTCGCTAGTCATGCGTTTCCGTAGTGTAGTGGCTATCACATCCGCCTAACACGCGGAAGGTCCTGGGTTCAAGCCCCAGCGGAAACATTTTTTGTTGTTGCTTGGTTTATTTTTCTTTACTGGGAAGCACTTTAAGAAAACCAAACTGTCGGACTCTACCCAGTCTAAGCTTCAGGTGCCACTCACTAACGCATCAGCACTCGTGCCTTATACCTTTCAAAGAAATTCACACACGACAGACAAGCAGGTAGGGGCGACATTGGTTTCTTTCATTGGAAACAAAGCATGATCCGCTTTTGTTTGAAGACAAAAATCATCCTAAATCGACAGCTCAAATGCAATGCCCATCCTGACTATGCTACGTGAAACGCTGTGCGACAATGAGCGTGTTTTCCTTGAAGCTGCACATCTTTCTAGTGCCATCTTACGTGTTTGCGTCTCTGGAAAGGATCAGCAGCCCGGTAAGACCGCGGTCGTGCCAACATGCTCATTTCACCGGCAAAATAAAAACTCTGGCCACGTGATGGTCACGCAAATAAAATGATAAAAAAGCAAGAAAAAAAGAAGTGCCTCCCCGGCGGGGAATCGAACCCCTGTCTCCCGCGTGACAGGCGGGGATACTTACCACTATACTACCGAGGACACATGATTCGATGACAGACAGCACGAGTCAGCCTAGTCCGACGTTAAAGTAAGTAAACACAGATTTGGATGCACGTTTTCTACTGCAGCTCATGCAGTGTTTTCATGCGTGCATCTCCTCGTCCCCCTTGAAATCGGGAATAACAAGCGGAAAACCAGCATCCAAAAGCCACTGATAGTTTTTAAAGGTGAATCTTATTGATGTGACAAAACGCAAAAACTACAAAATCACTGACACGTGTTATTCGCTAGTCATGCGTTTCCGTAGTGTAGTGGCTATCACATCCGCCTAACACGCGGAAGGTCCTGGGTTCAAGCCCCAGCGGAAACATTTTTTGTTGTTGCTTGGTTTATTTTTCTTTACTGGGAAGCACTTTAAGAAAACCAAACTGTCGGACTCTACCCAGTCTAAGCTTCAGGTGCCACTCACTAACGCATCAGCACTCGTGCCTTATACCTTTCAAAGAAATTCACACACGACAGGCAAGCAGGTAGGGGCGACATTGGTTTCTTTCATTGGAAACAAAGCATGATCCGCTTTTGTTTGAAGACAAAAATCATCCTAAATCGACAGCTCAAATGCAATGCCCATCCTGACTATGCTACGTGAAACGCTGTGCGACAATGAGCGTGTTTTCCTTGAAGCTGCACATCTTTCTAGTGCCATCTTACGTGTTTGCGTCTCTGGAAAGGATCAGCAGCCCGGTAAGACCGCGGTCGTGCCAACATGCTCATTTCACCGGCAAAATAAAAACTCTGGCCACGTGATGGTCACGCAAATAAAATGATAAAAAAGCAAGAAAAAAAGAAGTGCCTCCCCGGCGGGGAATCGAACCCCTGTCTCCCGCGTGACAGTCGGGGATACTTACCACTATACTACCGAGGACACATGATTCGATGACAGACAGCACGAGTCAGCCTAGTCCGACGTTAAAGTAAGTAAACACAGATTTGGATGCACGTTTTCTACTGCAGCTCATGCAGTGTTTTCATGCGTGCATCTCCTCGTCCCCCTTGAAATCGGGAATAACAAGCGGAAAACCAGCATCCAAAAGCCACTGATAGTTTTTAAAGGTGAATCTTATTGATGTGACAAAACGCAAAAACTACAAAATCACTGACACGTGTTATTCGCTAGTCATGCGTTTCCGTAGTGTAGTGGCTATCACATCCGCCTAACACGCGGAAGGTCCTGGGTTCAAGCCCCAGCGGAAACATTTTTTGTTGTTGCTTGGTTTATTTTTCTTTACTGGGAAGCACTTTAAGAAAACCAAACTGTCGGGCTCTACCCAGTCTAAGCTTCAGGTGCCACTCACTAACGCATCAGCACTCGTGCCTTATACCTTTCAAAGAAATTCACACACGACAGGCAAGCAGGTAGGGGCGACATTGGTTTCTTTCATTGGAAACAAAGCATGATCCGCTTTTGTTTGAAGACAAAAATCATCCTAAATCGACAGCTGAAGTGCAATGTCCATCCTGACTATGCTACGTGAAACGCTGTGCGACAATGAGCGTGTTTTCCTTGAAGCTGCACATCTTTCTAGTGCCATCTTACGTGTTTGCGTCTCTGGAAAGAATCAGCAGCCCGGTAAGACCGCGGTCATGCCAACATGCTCATTTCACCGGCAAAATAAAAACTCTGGCCACGTGATGGTCACGCAAATAAAATGATAAAAAAGCAAGAAAAAATGAAGTGCCTCCCCGGCGGGGAATCGAACCCCGGTCTCCCGCGTGACAGGCGGGGATACTTACCACTATACTACCGAGGACAAATAATTCGATGACAGACAGCACGACTCAGCCTAGTCCGACGTTAAAGTAAGTAAACACAGATTTGGATGCACGTTTTCTACTGCAGCTCATGCAGTGTTTTCATGCGTGCATCTCCTCGTCCCCCTTCAAATCGGGAATAACAAGCGGAAAACCAGCATCCAAAAGCCACTGATAGTTTTTAAAGGTGAATCTTATTGATGTGACAAAACGCAAAAACTACAAAATCACTGACACGTGTTATTCGCTAGTCATGCGTTTCCGTAGTGTAGTGGCTATCACATCCGCCTAACACGCGTAAGGTCCTGGGTTCAAGCCCCAGCGGAAACATTTTTTGTTGTTGCTTGTTTTATTTTTCTTTACTGGTAAGCACTTTAAGAAAACCAAACTGTCGGACTCTACCCAGTCTAAGCTTCAGGTGCCACTCACTAACGCATCAGCACTCGTGCCTTATACCTTTCAAAGAAATTCACACACGACAGGCAAGCAGGTAGGGGCGACATTGGTTTCTTTCATTGGAAACAAAGCATGATCCGCTTTTGTTTGAAGACAAAAATCATCCTAAATCGACAGCTCAAATGCAATGTCCATCCTGACTATGCTACGTGAAACGCTGTGCGACAATGAGCGTGTTTTCCTTGAAGCTGCACATCTTTCTAGTGCCATCTTACGTGTTTGCGTCTCTGGAAAGAATCAGCAGCCCGGTAAGACCGCGGTCATGCCAACATGCTCATTTCACCGGCAAAATAAAAACTCTGGCCACGTGATGGTCACGCAAATAAAATGATAAATAAGCAAGAAAAAAAGAAGTGCCTCCCCGGCGGGGAATCGAACCCCGGTCTCCCGCGTGACAGGCGGGGATACTTACCACTATACTACCGAGGACACATGATTCGATGACAGACAGCACGAGTCAGCCTAGTCCGACGTTAAAGTAAGTAAACACAGATTTGGATGCACGTTTTCTACTGCAGCTCATGCAGTGTTTTCATGCGTGCATCTCCTCGTCCCCCTTGAAATCGGGAATAACAAGCGGAAAACCAGCATCCAAAAGCCACTGATAGTTTTTAAAGGTGAATCTTATTGATGTGACAAAACGCAAAAACTACAAAATCACTGACACGTGTTATTCGCTAGTCATGCGTTTCCGTAGTGTAGTGGCTATCACATCCGCCTAACACGCGGAAGGTCCTGGGTTCAAGCCTCAGCGGAAACATTTTTTGTTGTTGCTTGGTTTATTTTTCTTTACTGGGAAGCACTTTAAGAAAACCAAACTGTTGGACTCTACCCAGTCTAAGCTTCAGGTGCCACTCACTAACGCATCAGCACTCGTGCCTTATACCTTTCAAAGAAATTCACACACGACAGACAAGCAGGTAGGGGCGACATTGGTTTCTTTCATTGGAAACAAAGCATGATCCGCTTTTGTTTGAAGACAAAAATCATCCTAAATCGACAGCTCAAATGCAATGCCCATCCTGACTATGCTACGTGAAACGCTGTGCGACAATGAGCGTGTTTTCCTTGAAGCTGCACATCTTTCTAGTGCCATCTTACGTGTTTGCGTCTCTGGAAAGAATCAGCAGCCCGGTAAGACCGCGGTCGTGCCAACATGCTCATTTCACCGGCAAAATAAAAACTCTGGCCACGTGATGGTCACGCAAATAAAATGATAAAAAAGCAAGAAAAAATGAAGTGCCTCCCCGGCGGGGAATCGAACCCCGGTCTCCCGCGTGACAGGCGGGGATACTTACCACTATACTACCGAGGACAAATAATTCGATGACAGACAGCACGACTCAGCCTAGTCCGACGTTAAAGTAAGTAAACACAGATTTGGATGCACGTTTTCTACTGCAGCTCATGCAGTGTTTTCATGCGTGCATCTCCTCGTCCCCCTTGAAATCGGGAATAACAAGCGGAAAACCAGCATCCAAAAGCCACTGATAGTTTTTAAAGGTGAATCTTATTGATGTGACAAAACGCAAAAACTACAAAATCACTGACACGTGTTATTCGCTAGTCATGCGTTTCCGTAGTGTAGTGGCTATCACATCCGCCTAACACGCGGAAGGTCCTGGGTTCAAGCCTCAGCGGAAACATTTTTTGTTGTTGCTTGGTTTATTTTTCTTTACTGGGAAGCACTTTAAGAAAACCAAACTGTTGGACTCTACCCAGTCTAAGCTTCAGGTGCCACTCACTAACGCATCAGCACTCGTGCCTTATACCTTTCAAAGAAATTCACACACGACAGGCAAGCAGGTAGGGGCGACATTGGTTTCTTTCATTGGAAACAAAGCATGATCCGCTTTTGTTTGAAGACAAAAATCATCCTAAATCGACAGCTCAAATGCAATGCCCATCCTGACTATGCTACGTGAAACGCTGTGCGACAATGAGCGTGTTTTCCTTGAAGCTGCACATCTTTCTAGTGCCATCTTACGTGTTTGCGTCTCTGGAAAGAATCAGCAGCCCGGTAAGACCGCGGTCGTGCCAACATGCTCATTTCACCGGCAAAATAAAAACTCTGGCCACGTGATGGTCACGCAAATAAAATGATAAAATACTTAAAAAAAACTTTTTAAAAAACCACGTTTTTCTTGTGGACTAAAAAGTAGAAAATAACTATTTACATACATTTGATGACAAAAAACGTGGGTACGTTCACCATCAAATTTCCCGACCCATCTGCCCGACCCACGTTTTTTGTCATCAAATGTATGTAAATAGTTATTTTCTACTTTTTAGTCCACAAGAAAAACGTGGTTTTTTAAAAAGTTTTTTTTAAGTATTTTATTTTCTCCTTTTTAGTCCGTTGCTACACATGAAAAACGTGGTTTTTAAAAAGTTTTTTATATAGTTTATTTTCTACTTTATCTAATCACTTGATTAAGTATGACTTGACTAAGTGTTTTTAAATACACGGACTAAAAAAATCTTGAGCGACCGATACGCTTTAAACAGAGAAAGGGTGTAATTTACGTTGCTGGCGTGGAGATCTACTCACGAATCACGTGATCAAATCTCCCATAAACAAACAAATAAACACGAAGCTGAGTTAAGGAAAAACGTGTTTATGTGTATTTTAGCATGCCCAGCGTACCAACCGTGTCACCGTTAACAATGTGTTACCGTGTCCGTTCTCCATTTTTAGTCCGTTGCCACACATAAAAAACGTGGTTTTTTAAAAAGTTTTTTTTAAGTATTTTATTTTCTCCTTTTTAGTCCGTTGCTACACATGAAAAACGTGGTTTTTAAAAAAGTGTTTATAAATACACGGACTAAAAATCTTGAGCGACCAGGATTCGAACCTGGGTTGTCGCGGCCACAACGCGAAGTACTAACCACTATACGATCACGGCCAGCGCGCTCACATCGATTGGGGCCGAAGTAACTGTGTCAATAGGCCTCAAGTCTTGTCGGTATCTTTAGAAATCATGTCCTCAATTTTATGGTCCTTGGGGCGTAATTAAATTAAGCTAATTACGGTCACTAATTGCTAGTTTTTATGATTGCATCTGAAATTGTTAGGCGAAAGTAGCATGCATGCCAAATTTCAGGTCTCTAGAGCAATCAGAAGTGGGCTAATTTTCGATGTCAATTTTAACAACAAACAAACAAACGCGAAGCTGAGTTAAGAAAAACGTGTTAATAAAAAAGCAAGAAAAAAAGAAGTGCCTCCCCGGCGGGGAATCGAACCCCGGTCTCCCGCGTGACAGGCGGGGATACTTACCACTATACTACCGAGGACACATGATTCGATGACAGACAGCACGAGTCAGCCTAGTGTGACCTACTTAGGTCGAGTCAGGTTCTATTTTTATGTTGACATTGTATAATACCTTATATGGAGTGATTGTGCAACAACCGGCAAATTTCCACTGACTTATTAAGGAGTCTAAGATATAGAAATTTTCCATTAAGATCTGATTGAATGATTCTAATCAGATGACTATCCCAACCAATGGCTACATGAGTTGAGGATAATCTCCCCTGTTGCAGAAGTCTTTAATTGCCCCGCACACTCGCAACACGAGGCAGTCTACAGGGCGATTTTACCTTGGTCAGGCAGTCGTCCATATTTTCCGGCTATAGACACTGACCATTTGAACGTGAGAGAACTTAAGTCCTGTGTGTGCCTTGCTTTCTTAAGTTGATTTAGGCTTCTAGTATAATATTACTCGTCGCTGAGTTATTTTAGAAGCTATAGCAGTGTTGTGTGGCCTGTAGTTATTTAGACAGTGTAGAAATCTGTGATAGTGTTTTTCCTACATTTTGTAAGTTGTGTTTTGATATTTTATACATTAAATATTTTAACTAGTTCAACCTTGTGTTTTGCCACAACTGTGTTCGCTGATTAAAGTTGTATGTAGATTGGATGAGTGTTAATTACAATAGTATCACTAGTTTACCCTAGACATTGAATTCGAGCCCTAGTGTGCCGTTGTGTTAGTGTTCATCCACTTAGGCCGTAAGGCATTTGCATATGACCCCGAAAAAAGAATCCGGGGACGTTCACCGTCTATTTGGCTGATAGATAGGGGACGTTACACTAGTCCGACGTTAAAGTAAGTAAACACAGATTTGGATGCACGTTTTCTACTGCAGCTCATGCAGTGTTTTCATGCGTGCATCTCCTCGTCCCCCTTGAAATCGGGAATAACAAGCGGAAAACCAGCATCCAAAAGCCACTGATAGTTTTTAAAGGTGAATCTTATTGATGTGACAAAACGCAAAAACTACAAAATCACTGACACGTGTTATTCGCTAGTCATGCGTTTCCGTAGTGTAGTGGCTATCACATCCGCCTAACACGCGGAAGGTCCTGGGTTCAAGCCTCAGCGGAAACATTTTTTGTTGTTGCTTGGTTTATTTTTCTTTACTGGGAAGCACTTTAAGAAAACCAAACTGTTGGACTCTACCCAGTCTAAGCTTCAGGTGCCACTCACTAACGCATCAGCACTCGTGCCTTATACCTTTCAAAGAAATTCACACACGACAGGCAAGCAGGTAGGGGCGACATTGGTTTCTTTCATTGGAAACAAAGCATGATCCGCTTTTGTTTGAAGACAAAAATCATCCTAAATCGACAGCTCAAATGCAATGCCCATCCTGACTATGCTACGTGAAACGCTGTGCGACAATGAGCGTGTTTTCCTTGAAGCTGCACATCTTTCTAGTGCCATCTTACGTGTTTGCGTCTCTGGAAAGAATCAGCAGCCCGGTAAGACCGCGGTCATGCCAACATGCTCATTTCACCGGCAAAATAAAAACTCTGGCCACGTGATGGTCACGCAAATAAAATGATAAAAAAGCAAGAAAAAAAGAAGTGCCTCCCCGGCGGGGAATCGAACCCCTGTCTCCCGCGTGACAGGCGGGGATACTTACCACTATACTACCGAGGACACATGATTCGATGACAGACAGCACGAGTCAGCCTAGTCCGACGTTAAAGTAAGTAAACACATATTTGGATGCACGTTTTCTACTGCAGCTCATGCAGTGTTTTCATGCGTGCATCTCCTCGTCCCCCTTGAAATCGGGAATAACAAGCGGAAAACCAGCATCCAAAAGCCACTGATAGTTTTTAAAGGTGAATCTTATTGATGTGACAAAACGCAAAAACTACAAAATCACTGACACGTGTTATTCGCTAGTCATGCGTTTCCGTAGTGTAGTGGCTATCACATCCGCCTAACACGCGGAAGGTCCTGGGTTCAAGCCTCAGCGGAAACATTTTTTGTTGTTGCTTGGTTTATTTTTCTTTACTGGGAAGCACTTTAAGAAAACCAAACTGTTGGACTCTACCCAGTCTAAGCTTCAGGTGCCACTCACTAACGCATCAGCACTCGTGCCTTATACCTTTCAAAGAAATTCACACACGACAGGCAAGCAGGTAGGGGCGACATTGGTTTCTTTCATTGGAAACAAAGCATGATCCGCTTTTGTTTGAAGACAAAAATCATCCTAAATCGACAGCTCAAATGCAATGCCCATCCTGACTATGCTACGTGAAACGCTGTGCGACAATGAGCGTGTTTTCCTTGAAGCTGCACATCTTTCTAGTGCCATCTTACGTGTTTGCGTCTCTGGAAAGAATCAGCAGCCCGGTAAGACCGCGGTCGTGCCAACATGCTCATTTCACCGGCAAAATAAAAACTCTGGCCACGTGATGGTCACGCAAATAAAATGATAAAATACTTAAAAAAAAATTTTTAAAAAACCACGTTTTTCTTGTGGACTAAAAAGTAGAAAATAACTATTTACATACATTTGATGACAAAAAACGTGGGTACGTTCACCATCAAATTTCCCGACCCATCTGCCCGACCCACGTTTTTTGTCATCAAATGTATGTAAATAGTTATTTTCTACTTTTTAGTCCACAAGAAAAACGTGGTTTTTTAAAAAGTTTTTTTTAAGTATTTTATTTTCTCCTTTTTAGTCCGTTGCTACACATGAAAAACGTGGTTTTTAAAAAGTTTTTTATATAGTTTATTTTCTACTTTATCTAATCACTTGATTAAGTATGACTTGACTAAGTGTTTTTAAATACACGGACTAAAAAAATCTTGAGCGACCGATACGCTTTAAACAGAGAAAGGGTGTAATTTACGTTGCTGGCGTGGAGATCTACTCACGAATCACGTGATCAAATCTCCCATAAACAAACAAATAAACACGAAGCTGAGTTAAGGAAAAACGTGTTTATGTGTATTTTAGCATGCCCAGCGTACCAACCGTGTCACCGTTAACAATGTATTACCGTGTCCGTTCTCCATTTTTAGTCCGTTGCCACACATAAAAAACGTGGTTTTTTAAAAAGTTTTTTTTAAGTATTTTATTTTCTCCTTTTTAGTCCGTTGCTACACATGAAAAACGTGGTTTTTAAAAAAGTGTTTATAAATACACGGACTAAAAATCTTGAGCGACCAGGATTCGAACCTGGGTTGTCGCGGCCACAACGCGAAGTACTAACCACTATACGATCACGGCCAGCGCGCTCACATCGATTGGGGCCGAAGTAACTGTGTCAATAGGCCTCAAGTCTTGTCGGTATCTTTAGAAATCATGTCCTCAATTTTATGGTCCTTGGGGCGTAATTAAATTAAGCTAATTACGGTCACTAATTGCTAGTTTTTATGATTGCATCTGAAATTGTTAGGCGAAAGTAGCATGCATGCCAAATTTCAGGTCTCTAGAGCAATCAGAAGTGGGCTAATTTTCGATGTCAATTTTAACAACAAACAAACAAACGCGAAGCTGAGTTAAGAAAAACGTGTTAATAAAAAAGCAAGAAAAAAAGAAGTGCCTCCCCGGCGGGGAATCGAACCCCGGTCTCCCGCGTGACAGGCGGGGATACTTACCACTATACTACCGAGGACACATGATTCGATGACAGACAGCACGAGTCAGCCTAGTGTGACCTACTTAGGTCGAGTCAGGTTCTATTTTTATGTTGACATTGTATAATACCTTATATGGAGTGATTGTGCAACAACCGGCAAATTTCCACTGACTTATTAAGGAGTCTAAGATATAGAAATTTTCCATTAAGATCTGATTGAATGATTCTAATCAGATGACTATCCCAACCAATGGCTACATGAGTTGAGGATAATCTCCCCTGTTGCAGAAGTCTTTAATTGCCCCGCACACTCGCAACACGAGGCAGTCTACAGGGCGATTTTACCTTGGTCAGGCAGTCGTCCATATTTTCCGGCTATAGACACTGACCATTTGAACGTGAGAGAACTTAAGTCCTGTGTGTGCCTTGCTTTCTTAAGTTGATTTAGGCTTCTAGTATAATATTACTCGTCGCTGAGTTATTTTAGAAGCTATAGCAGTGTTGTGTGGCCTGTAGTTATTTAGACAGTGTAGAAATCTGTGATAGTGTTTTTCCTACATTTTGTAAGTTGTGTTTTGATATTTTATACATTAAATATTTTAACTAGTTCAACCTTGTGTTTTGCCACAACTGTGTTCGCTGATTAAAGTTGTATGTAGATTGGATGAGTGTTAATTACAATAGTATCACTAGTTTACCCTAGACATTGAATTCGAGCCCTAGTGTGCCGTTGTGTTAGTGTTCATCCACTTAGGCCGTAAGGCATTTGCATATGACCCCGAAAAAAGAATCCGGGGACGTTCACCGTCTATTTGGCTGATAGATAGGGGACGTTACAAAGTGGGGGCTCGTCCGGGATTTAGTCTGTCGTTCCAGTTGTTGGTCATATCAGTTAAATACTAAGGTTAGTTGGATTTAGTTGTTTTTATATCCAGTAGCGCAGTGTTCTGACAACGCGCGCAAGCATAGAGTTATCTAGGTCAACAGCCAGACGTGTCACGATAGGAGGTCAAGTACACGGCCCAACGCACCGTGTTAAGTTAGTGAACCTAGGCTTGTTGTGATTTGAAAGTTAGTGTTATGGAGTCTTTTTTGGCTAATCCTACTTTTGAAGAGGTCGAGAAGTTGAATAGAAAAGTTTTGATTAGTGTTGTTAAGGAATTGAAATTGGATTATTCTGTTACGCAGAAGTCAGAGGTGTTGAGAGATAAAATTGTTGTTCATTTTATTAATGAAGGAGTATTTGATGAAAGTTTGTTAGCTGGTGTGTTACTCCGCGAGGAGAAACCTCTAGAGAAGATAGAATTAGAAGCTAGAATTGCTTTAGAGAAGGCTTTAAAAGAAAAGGAATTAGAGGCTAAAATTGCTTTAGATAAGAGGAGGTTGGAATTAGAGTTTGGTCAAGTTAGTGATGTCACTTCTCCGGTAGATCCAAAAAAGTTGTCGGTAGGGCAAGTGATTGCCAAATTTGGGAAATTAGTTCCTAAGTTTGATGAAACAGATTTGGTCGTTTTCTTTAACTCATTTGAGAGTTTAGCGAAGACATGTGAATGGCCCGAAACTTCCATTACTGCTTTATTGAGCTCGGTCCTTACTGGGAAAGCTGCAAAAACATACCAGGCACTCTCTCACGACGTTCAAAATAACTATAGTTTGGTCAAGACTGCCATTTTGAAGGCCTACGCACTGACGCCCGAGGCCTATCGGACAAAATTCCGAACACTCCGCAAGTTACCCACTCAATCATATGTGGAATTTCTCTTTGAAAAGGAGAAAATATTCTCAAGGTGGCTACACTCTGAGGAAGTTTCTGAGTTTGAGAAACTCAGGTCACTTATCCTAAGGGAAGAATTCCTATCGTCCCTGCCTGAAGAGATACGACTACACATACTGGATAACAAGATAATTGACATCCGGAAGGCTGCTGAGTCGGCTGACACATATATGTTGGTGCATAAGAAACCACCAGTGTCAGGAAACCGCCTCAACCCTGTGCTTCCCCTTTTTGGCAGCAATCCTCCTGTTGGCCAACACGTGAAGGCATCACAGTCCAGAGAGAACCCAAGATCAACTCTCAATCGTCGAGCGGTATGCCAGTTCTGCAAAAGACCTGGTCATCTTGTCAAGGACTGTTACAAACGTCGTCAATATAACAGAGAGGTGGTGCGTACTTCTGCGCACTATGCTCTATCCCCTCAAGCAGCCAGTTCAACTATGAACTCTAGAATTCAAAAGGACTCTAACCCTAAGTGTCCGCAAGAAGGTAGTCAAGTCTCCACACATTATGTGCAGTCACATTTTGACTGTTCTCGCCACCATCCAGTTTCTTCCGAGTCTACCGATCTCGAGGGATCGAGAAAAGTTGACTTTTCATCTTTTATTGCCGAAGCCATCATTAGCAAACCAGGTGATCCGTTGTCTCAGCGGAATATCACCGTCCTAAGAGACACAGGAGCGTCACAATCACTTCTTTTGAAAAGTTCAATGGACATTACACCAGAGACGAACACCGGAAATATTTCCATTATCCAGGGAGTGGGGACAAAATCTACTGTAGTCCCTCTACACAAGTTTGCCCTGAAACATCATCTCGTCGAAGGTGAAGTCATTTTAGGTGTGATAGATAGTATTCCTGTCCCAGGAGTACACCTACTTCTAGGGAATGACCTTGCGGGAAGCAAAGTATACCCCTGTACGGTTTCAGACCCTTTGTCAACAGTTCCAGATAATGATAATGAACTGTATCCTGCATGTGCGGTGACAAGAAGCCAGACCAAACAATTGGCTGACATAACGTCTGAACCACACCTACCATCATCGTCAAGAAATTCGACTCCCAAACTGGAGTCTATGCTTCCAGAAAACACAAGTCTGGGCTTACCCCTGAGAATATCTCAGGAAGACATCATAAAAGCTCAACAAGTCGACGCGGAACTCAGGGCAACGGTCGAAAAATCTCTATCATCTGACGATGGAGAATATTTCTCCGAGAACGGCCTTTTCTTTCGTCGCGCTATACCAGTGAATGCCTCACCAGCCGAACCATGGTTGGGTAAAAACCAGCTGTGGGTTCCTCCACCTTATCGGCATGAAATACTTAAGCTGGCACATGACCATCCAATGTCAGCGCACCCAGGAGTCTCTAAAACGACGGCGAAGATCAAAGAACTGTTCTTTTGGCCCAAAATGAGAAATGATGTGTCGCGTTACTGCAGAAGTTGCACGAACTGTCAGTTGGCCGGAAAGCCAAACCAGACAATTCCTAAGGCCCCTTTGAGTCCGATTCCTGTAGTAGAAGAACCTTTTTCTAAAATCGTCATGGACTGTGTAGGTCCCTTGCCTAAAACCAAGGCGGGCAACGAGTACCTACTTACCTTTATGTGTTCAAGTACCCGTTTTCCCGAGGCAATTCCCTTACGGAACATTAAGGCAAAGACTGTAGTCAGAGCCATGACCCGGTTCTTCACTACCTTTGGATTACCTAGAATCGTGCAAACAGATCAAGGCAGCAACTTCACCAGTCACCATTTTCAGGAAGCACTAGCCAAGCTAGGCGTTACCCACATCACCAGCTCAGCCTACCACCCTCAGTCTCAAGGCGTACTTGAGAGGTTCCACCAAACCCTCAAAACCATGTTAAGAACGTTCGCTAATAGTAACACCCAATGGGATGAGTCTGTTCCTTGGATTATTTTCGCCGCGAGGGACTGTGTCCAGGACTCTTTAGGCTACTCGCCTTTTCAACTTGTGTTTGGACATTCTGTCCGTGGTCCCCTGAAGCTGATACACGAACGGTGGACAGGTACTAGTGATCATCCAGTGGAAAACTTTGACGATTTTCACGTTCGACTGAAAGCCGTGTGCGAAATGGCTCACAAGAACTTAAGAAAGGCCCAAGTGAGAATGAAAGGACTGTATGATAAGAGTTCTCGTAAACGAACATTCAATCCAGGCGACAAAGTTCTTGTGCTAGTGCCTAATCTGAACAATGCGTTATCCTTGAGATATTGTGGACCCTTTACTGTGCATTCGAAATTAAGTGATTTGAACTATGTTGTCAATACGCCCGACAGAAGAAAGAAACAGACAGTGTATCATGTTAACTCACTGAAAAAGTATTATGATAATTGTAACAATTTTAATTCCACAGCTAATATTACTTTACCTGTATGTTCAAATGTTTCTGATGATGTGATACATGATAAATTGAAACCCCCAAAATTGGTAAATTCTTCCTTTTTAGATAATTTGAATGTCCACCTTATGCACTTGTCCACAGAGAAAAACCAGAGATTGTCTCAGTTATTTGAGACATTTCCCTCTATTTTTGGGGATGTCCCCAAAGAAGCGAAAGTTCCACCTGTAGACGTAGGTGACGCAAAACCCATTAAACAACACCCCTATAGAGTTAATCCGGAAAAAGCTGCTTTGATAAAAGATGAAATTGACTATATGCTCAAGAATGATATCATTGAGCCCAGTTTCAGCAACTGGAGTTCCCCATGTCTCCTAGTCCCGAAAGACGGTGGATCTTTCAGGTTTGTGACCGACTTTAGGAAGGTGAATGCGCTCACCAAAGCTGATTCCTATCCTTTACCTCGAATAGAAGACGTTATTGATAAAGTTGGTCAAGCTAAGATAATTTCCAAAATTGATTTACTTTCAGGATACTGGCAAATCCCCTTATCTGACCGTGCAAAAGAAATATCTGCTTTTGTAACCCCTAATGGTTTTTATAGATACAAACGTATGCCCTTTGGTATGCGAAATGCTGGTCAAACTTTCCAGAGAGTCATTAACTCTGTCATTGCTGACATAGACCAATGTGAGGCCTACATAGATGATATAGTTGTATTTTCTAATACTTTTGAAGAACATATTGTTCAGTTGACTAACCTTTTTAGAAAATTGTCTGAAGTTAATTTTACTGTAAACTTACATAAAAGTGATTTCTGTAAAGCTTCAATTACCTATTTGGGTTATCAAGTGGGAACGAACCAAGTTCGGCCCATTGAAGCTAAAGTAGATGCTATTGTAAGGTTACCACCTCCCAAAAATTGTAAAGAAATCAAAAAGTTCCTTGGGATGGCTGGTTACTATAGACGGTTCTGTCAAAACTTTTCAGCTATTGCTGAACCTCTTACTGCATTATTGAAAAAGGGTGTTGAGTTTGAATGGTCAGATAAATGTCAAGAAGCTTTTTTAACCATTAAGTCATTTCTATCTAATGATCCTGTTATGGCTGCACCAAATTTCAGCAAGCCCTTTAAACTTGCCATTGATGCTAGCAACTTAGCCATTGGCTCAGTCCTATTTCAAGAAGACAACATGGGAATTGACCATCCCATTGCCTTTTTTTCCAGGAAGTTAAATGAAAACCAAAAGAATTATTCTACTATTGAAAAAGAAGCTTTAGCTTTGGTTTTGTCATTACAACATTTTGAAGTCTATGTCTCTTCTTCAACCAATCCAGTCAGAGTGTTTTCTGACCATGATCCCCTGAAATTTACCTCTAAGTTAGGACAGACAAATCAAAGAATATTGAGATGGTGCTTATATTTCCAAAATTTTAATCTGGAAATTTCACACATTAAGGGTAGTGATAATGTTGTGGCTGATTGTTTGTCAAGGATGTAAACTCTTATTGTACACATTGATCATGTGACATGTTTTGTGGTTCATTAAGACCATACACAAGTGTTGTGTTTTAACATGGAAATGAGTGGTATGATTTTTGATTTTTTCAAAATTCCATTCCTGTTGAAAATTTTGTTTATTTTCAGGTGAACCTAAATTAAAGGTGGTTTTTGATTCTATGTAATCTTTTATAATAATATGTCTCATATGACTCAATTGATATTGTAGCTAGTCATTGAAATAAAGGTCTTACCCTGGCGGGTTTACCACTTTTAAGATCCTCATGGAAATATTGTAATACCCTTTTTTTTGAGGGATTTTGATGTATAATTACCTTTTGAAGGGTTACTTCCCTTTTACCAATTGTAAAAGTTGGAGTTACTTCCCTTTTATGTTCAGGGATATTTTCATCTGGTATTATGATTTTGATTGCCTACATTTGTAAAACATTTTTTTTATTTCATTGCCAGATTGGTTCCTTATGTATGTTTTTGTGGAACCTATCTGTCACTTCCAAAAAGGGAGGGGATGTGACCTACTTAGGTCGAGTCAGGTTCTATTTTTATGTTGACATTGTATAATACCTTATATGGAGTGATTGTGCAACAACCGGCAAATTTCCACTGACTTATTAAGGAGTCTAAGATATAGAAATTTTCCATTAAGATCTGATTGAATGATTCTAATCAGATGACTATCCCAACCAATGGCTACATGAGTTGAGGATAATCTCCCCTGTTGCAGAAGTCTTTAATTGCCCCGCACACTCGCAACACGAGGCAGTCTACAGGGCGATTTTACCTTGGTCAGGCAGTCGTCCATATTTTCCGGCTATAGACACTGACCATTTGAACGTGAGAGAACTTAAGTCCTGTGTGTGCCTTGCTTTCTTAAGTTGATTTAGGCTTCTAGTATAATATTACTCGTCGCTGAGTTATTTTAGAAGCTATAGCAGTGTTGTGTGGCCTGTAGTTATTTAGACAGTGTAGAAATCTGTGATAGTGTTTTTCCTACATTTTGTAAGTTGTGTTTTGATATTTTATACATTAAATATTTTAACTAGTTCAACCTTGTGTTTTGCCACAACTGTGTTCGCTGATTAAAGTTGTATGTAGATTGGATGAGTGTTAATTACAATAGTATCACTAGTTTACCCTAGACATTGAATTCGAGCCCTAGTGTGCCGTTGTGTTAGTGTTCATCCACTTAGGCCGTAAGGCATTTGCATATGACCCCGAAAAAAGAATCCGGGGACGTTCACCGTCTATTTGGCTGATAGATAGGGGACGTTACACTAGTCCGACGTTAAAGTAAGTAAACACAGATTTGGATGCACGTTTTCTACTGCAGCTCATGCAGTGTTTTCATGCGTGCATCTCCTCGTCCCCCTTGAAATCGGGAATAACAAGCGGAAAACCAGCATCCAAAAGCCACTGATAGTTTTTAAAGGTGAATCTTATTGATGTGACAAAACGCAAAAACTACAAAATCACTGACACGTGTTATTCGCTAGTCATGCGTTTCCGTAGTGTAGTGGCTATCACATCCGCCTAACACGCGGAAGGTCCTGGGTTCAAGCCTCAGCGGAAACATTTTTTGTTGTTGCTTGGTTTATTTTTCTTTACTGGGAAGCACTTTAAGAAAACCAAACTGTTGGACTCTACCCAGTCTAAGCTTCAGGTGCCACTCACTAACGCATCAGCACTCGTGCCTTATACCTTTCAAAGAAATTCACACACGACAGGCAAGCAGGTAGGGGCGACATTGGTTTCTTTCATTGGAAACAAAGCATGATCCGCTTTTGTTTGAAGACAAAAATCATCCTAAATCGACAGCTCAAATGCAATGCCCATCCTGACTATGCTACGTGAAACGCTGTGCGACAATGAGCGTGTTTTCCTTGAAGCTGCACATCTTTCTAGTGCCATCTTACGTGTTTGCGTCTCTGGAAAGAATCAGCAGCCCGGTAAGACCGCGGTCGTGCCAACATGCTCATTTCACCGGCAAAATAAAAACTCTGGCCACGTGATGGTCACGCAAATAAAATGATAAAAAAGCAAGAAAAAAAGAAGTGCCTCCCCGGCGGGGAATCGAACCCCGGTCTCCCGCGTGACAGGCGGGGATACTTACCACTATACTACCGAGGACACATGATTCGATGACAGACAGCACGACTCAGCCTAGTCCGACGTTAAAGTAAGTAAACACAGATTTGGATGCACGTTTTCTACTGCAGCTCATGCAGTGTTTTCATGCGTGCATCTCCTCGTCCCCCTTCAAATCGGGAATAACAAGCGGAAAACCAGCATCCAAAAGCCACTGATAGTTTTTAAAGGTGAATCTTATTGATGTGACAAAACGCAAAAACTACAAAATCACTGACACGTGTTATTCGCTAGTCATGCGTTTCCGTAGTGTAGTGGCTATCACATCCGCCTAACACGCGGAAGGTCCTGGGTTCAAGCCCCAGCGGAAACATTTTTTGTTGTTGCTTGGTTTATTTTTCTTTACTGGTAAGCACTTTAAGAAAACCAAACTGTCGGACTCTACCCAGTCTAAGCTTCAGGTGCCACTCACTAACGCATCAGCACTCGTGCCTTATACCTTTCAAAGAAATTCACACACGACAGGCAAGCAGGTAGGGGCGACATTGGTTTCTTTCATTGGAAACAAAGCATGATCCGCTTTTGTTTGAAGACAAAAATCATCCTAAATCGACAGCTCAAATGCAATGCCCATCCTGACTATGCTACGTGAAACGCTGTGCGACAATGAGCGTGTTTTCCTTGAAGCTGCACATCTTTCTAGTGCCATCTTACGTGTTTGCGTCTCTGGAAAGAATCAGCAGCCCGGTAAGACCGCGGTCGTGCCAACATGCTCATTTCACCGGCAAAATAAAAACTCTGGCCACGTGATGGTCACGCAAATAAAATGATAAAAAAGCAAGAAAAAAAGAAGTGCCTCCCCGGCGGGGAATCGAACCCCGGTCTCCCGCGTGACAGGCGGGGATACTTACCACTATACTACCGAGGACACATGATTCGATGACAGACAGCACGACTCAGCCTAGTCCGACGTTAAAGTAAGTAAACACAGATTTGGATGCACGTTTTCTACTGCAGCTCATGCAGTGTTTTCATGCGTGCATCTCCTCGTCCCCCTTCAAATCGGGAATAACAAGCGGAAAACCAGCATCCAAAAGCCACTGATAGTTTTTAAAGGTGAATCTTATTGATGTGACAAAACGCAAAAACTACAAAATCACTGACACGTGTTATTCGCTAGTCATGCGTTTCCGTAGTGTAGTGGCTATCACATCCGCCTAACACGCGGAAGGTCCTGGGTTCAAGCCCCAGCGGAAACATTTTTTGTTGTTGCTTGGTTTATTTTTCTTTACTGGTAAGCACTTTAAGAAAACCAAACTGTCGGACTCTACCCAGTCTAAGCTTCAGGTGCCACTCACTAACGCATCAGCACTCGTGCCTTATACCTTTCAAAGAAATTCACACACGACAGGCAAGCAGGTAGGGGCGACATTGGTTTCTTTCATTGGAAACAAAGCATGATCCGCTTTTGTTTGAAGACAAAAATCATCCTAAATCGACAGCTCAAATGCAATGTCCATCCTGACTATGCTACGTGAAACGCTGTGCGACAATGAGCGTGTTTTCCTTGAAGCTGCACATCTTTCTAGTGCCATCTTACGTGTTTGCGTCTCTGGAAAGAATCAGCAGCCCGGTAAGACCGCGGTCATGCCAACATGCTCATTTCACCGGCAAAATAAAAACTCTGGCCACGTGATGGTCACGCAAATAAAATGATAAAAAAGCAAGAAAAAAAGAAGTGCCTCCCCGGCGGGGAATCGAACCCCTGTCTCCCGCGTGACAGGCGGGGATACTTACCACTATACTACCGAGGACACATGATTCGATGACAGACAGCACGAGTCAGCCTAGTCCGACGTTAAAGTAAGTAAACACAGATTTGGATGCACGTTTTCTACTGCAGCTCATGCAGTGTTTTCATGCGTGCATCTCCTCGTCCCCCTTGAAATCGGGAATAACAAGCGGAAAACCAGCATCCAAAAGCCACTGATAGTTTTTAAAGGTGAATCTTATTGATGTGACAAAACGCAAAAACTACAAAATCACTGACACGTGTTATTCGCTAGTCATGCGTTTCCGTAGTGTAGTGGCTATCACATCCGCCTAACACGCGGAAGGTCCTGGGTTCAAGCCCCAGCGGAAACATTTTTTGTTGTTGCTTGGTTTATTTTTCTTTACTGGGAAGCACTTTAAGAAAACCAAACTGTTGGACTCTACCCAGTCTAAGCTTCAGGTGCCACTCACTAACGCATCAGCACTCGTGCCTTATACCTTTCAAAGAAATTCACACACGACAGGCAAGCAGGTAGGGGCGACATTGGTTTCTTTCATTGGAAACAAAGCATGATCCGCTTTTGTTTGAAGACAAAAATCATCCTAAATCGACAGCTCAAATGCAATGCCCATCCTGACTATGCTACGTGAAACGCTGTGCGACAATGAGCGTGTTTTCCTTGAAGCTGCACATCTTTCTAGTGCCATCTTACGTGTTTGCGTCTCTGGAAAGAATCAGCAGCCCGGTAAGACCGCGGTCGTGCCAACATGCTCATTTCACCGGCAAAATAAAAACTCTGGCCACGTGATGGTCACGCAAATAAAATGATAAAAAAGCAAGAAAAAAAGAAGTGCCTCCCCGGCGGGGAATCGAACCCCGGTCTCCCGCGTGACAGGCGGGGATACTTACCACTATACTACCGAGGACACATGATTCGATGACAGACAGCACGACTCAGCCTAGTCCGACGTTAAAGTAAGTAAACACAGATTTGGATGCACGTTTTCTACTGCAGCTCATGCAGTGTTTTCATGCGTGCATCTCCTCGTCCCCCTTCAAATCGGGAATAACAAGCGGAAAACCAGCATCCAAAAGCCACTGATAGTTTTTAAAGGTGAATCTTATTGATGTGACAAAACGCAAAAACTACAAAATCACTGACACGTGTTATTCGCTAGTCATGCGTTTCCGTAGTGTAGTGGCTATCACATCCGCCTAACACGCGGAAGGTCCTGGGTTCAAGCCCCAGCGGAAACATTTTTTGTTGTTGCTTGGTTTATTTTTCTTTACTGGGAAGCACTTTAAGAAAACCAAACTGTCGGACTCTACCCAGTCTAAGCTTCAGGTGCCACTCACTAACGCATCAGCACTCGTGCCTTATACCTTTCAAAGAAATTCACACACGACAGGCAAGCAGGTAGGGGCGACATTGGTTTCTTTCATTGGAAACAAAGCATGATCCGCTTTTGTTTGAAGACAAAAATCATCCTAAATCGACAGCTCAAAATGCAATGCCCATCCTGAATATGTGGAAAGGTGGTCGTGTGTTTCTATAGTGTAAAGGTTAATACATCTCTGAATCTCTGTAACCCGCATTTTTTTTATCTTAATGTTAGTTAATCTAAGTAACTACAAACAAGTAATTTTTTTATATATAATAGCGACTTTATTCAGTTTATGTGATCATTATATTAAAATGCTGATTATTATTAATTTTAAAATGTTCTTTTAAAAAATCATTAAATGAAATGGAATAATTTTCTATTCAAATACAATAAATGACCCAGAGTATTAAATTTGGCAATCAACTTGTTAAACATTTTTTAACAATAGTGCTTTCTGATTAGAAACCCAGCTGTAGGTTGTATAAAGTTTCTTTGAGTATATTGTTCCTATAAGCCCCCACATTTACATTATATTGTCCTTTTAATCCTCCACATCACCTGTTTAAACTGTTATAATATTAAAATACCAGACCACATATAACATGTTTCAAATCAACAAATAACAAATATCATTTATTATCACAGGAAGTAACTATCAAATTCTAATTACCAAGGGAGGTCATCAATGTCTACATTACCCCCACATAAAATGACACCAATATTACGTAAACTACTGTCCATTCTTCTCATTTTATCAGAGAATGCTGCTCCAACTGCTGCACCTGACGCTGCCTCAATCACAAGCTGTAGATAAAAGCACTGGTTGGTTACCTGCGCAGGTGCTAAGTGATGTTACATTTAAAGATAATTTTGCTGTACACTTCCTGAAATGAAGTAGTCCTACACTTGTTTTTAAATATGTTCTTAATAATCTTACTAAAAGCAGTATAGCTTTATGCAATTTACTCATCACAGATTAAAAAGCTAATGCTAATTGTTGATCACAGATTAAGGAGATAATGCTAATTGTTGATCACAGATTAAAGAGCTAATGCTAATTGTTAGTCTTTAAATTTTCATTTTCAACTTGCAAGTTTCTGTTTTAATATGACTAAGTTTACTACCACAGCTTACCTTCATTCTTTCAAAACTAAATTTCATTCCCTGAACCATCTCTTCGTCACTCTGAAAAAAAAAAATTGTTTTTTTTTTTATGTATTTGAAACCATTAATTTACAAATGTAAATGCAGCAAAATGTCCATGTTTATAATCTTTATAAATAATTTTCAGGAATAAATTATACAACAAAATACCCATTCATCCCCGTGTCGTTACTAAATATGCAGAGCACATATCTGCTTCCCTAATTTCATTCATTCATCTTTCATCTCATCATTAAATTCAAATTTACTCCACAAATGAATTCAAGCAAACAGCCAGAGGCACCTAAATATAGTGCTAATTTTAAATATTCTTCAAAAAATTATCTTAGAATAATATTTACCATTTCAAAAACATCCTTTTCAGCTAAGTCAATTAAAATGGGCGTTGTTATCTGTCCAGTCTGTTGTAGTCTTATACCATCTGCGATGGTGTCAAGATATTTTGGTGGTCCTTCCCATGGACGTTTACCTAATAAATGATACTTATACTTAAGTCAGCCATAATAACTAATACTTTGTGAACTTAACACATCTGTGAGAGAACAGTGTTTCTTCCAGACTTTTTTCTCAGGGGGGGCACTTGAAATTTTCGGGGGGGCGGTAGACTTTCTTCGGGGGGGCGGACACTGTTAAAAGTATATTTTTTCTATATAAATTATATAAATTCCATTTCGTTCGGGAAGCGGTAAAAAATTTTCGGGGGGGGGGGCGAACATTAAAGGTAAATAATTCTAAACTAGAATGTAATTTAACTCAATTGTCAAAAAAAAAAATTATGAATGAATAAAATTTTTGAACATTCTGGATGGAGTCAGTGACAATTACCAGAGCTAAGTTCAGACAAGTTTAAGTAAAGTAAATAATTGTCCTAAGACCTAGCGATCCATTGGGCAGATGAAGCTGAGTTCATGTGTTTCTTCACCTCAGTTTATGAAGGGAAGGTGTGGTCAGCACTTTGCTCAGTCACCTTTACTTTCCCTAACATGAGTTAGGTACAAATCACGCTCTACAGCTTAGGCCATGCTGTCCCAATTAAGACAAGCTTGGACCAGTTAAAAAAAAATTTTATTATCAAACATTACCTGTAAAAACTTTGTAACCAACATATATTTACCTGATCTTAAGCATTCTTCAAGCTTTTTGCCTTTGGGAGTCACCAAAAATACTAGAGAGAAAAATTTATATTTTTAAGTAGCATGTAGATATATATATATATATATATAAAAAAATATTGAATTTTGATCCTCTATATATCTATAGAGAAAAACAGAATAATACTAGCAATGTGGAACTTGTTCTCAACCCTATCCAAAGGATCAGCTAACACATTTAGTGTTTCAACACAAAAAAATGGACAAGAGTCAACAAACTATCTTTTAAGTGAACTAGAAGCACTTATAAATACAATATATAACTTTAAATTCCAATATTTCAAAGGCAAGGCGCAACATTGAAAAACATTTACTTACATACATTTTTTAACACTACAATCATCTAATCAATTTTTTTCAATACAATAATATTTTTCTTACTTTTGATATCAGGCTTGATTGCTTTAGCTGCTATGGCGATCCCTGAAGACATTCCTCCACCACTAATTGGAACAAGGATTGCATCCAAATTGGGAACTTGTTCAAGGAACTCTACAGCAATAGTTCCCTTTTGTCAAATAATGTTAAAATTAATTTAATAATTTTATAGAATGTGTTTTTTGTCAATTTTTTATTATTAAATAATTAATAAAATACTGAAAATATTTAGTGAAACATTTAAATAGTATATTTCACTAAAATGATAATATTACTGTGCAGTGTTAACATGGAATAACTCTGCAAAATATGTATTCCCAGAAATAGTAAAAGGCTAAAGATTTTCATACATAGCAGACCAATGATGGATGAAGTAGAGTTCATCTACCCTTGAGACCATCACTTAGACCAACTTAAGTGATTTACACTTCAGACCCTGGGGCACAAACTGGAACCGAGGGACTCTACCATAGGCTTAGCACTAAATGTGGGCATGCAGTTGCTCTATGTAATACGTGCTTTGATAATTAGAACATCAGTTACCTGTCCAGCAATGACATCAACATGATCGTAAGGTGGTATAAACTCAGCCTTTTTTTCTTCTTGAATTTTTTCACATGTGTTGTACCTATATGAGAATTATTTTACTAATAAATTATTTTTTTCATAACATACAATTAATTTTTTCAAACTAATTTGAATAGTAATAGTAAGGAAACATCCATTGGCTTGAATGTTGATTTTAAAATGTCCAACTTTATACACTTTTCTGTACAACAAATGAACATTTTCCTTCATTTGTGGTAGGTTCGGGTTAGAATTTTAGGCTTATTGCTAATTAGGCTCAATGAGACATTGTGGAGAAGATGAAGACAACTGTCTAGATTTCAGTCAGCATATCTGATGGATAAGATTCGGCTTGAATCTAGGGAAGTACAGGTGCCTGGACATAGAACTGACCAGAGAATCCCTTTATATGTCCAAGTAGATATAACAAAAGAACTCTACTGCATCTGCTGTATAGATCATCTTCTGTGAGGGCACTTTAAATTTGTAAGGTTTAGGATTAAATGGACAAAACATAGCCAAACAATTATAGAGAAAACATTTTGCATGGGTCACCTGTCCACTGGCTCAAGGCCACACTCAACAAGACTGGCCCCGTAGCCAACAATAGCATTTTTCTTTACCGCTGGCGCCATCTTGGGAACAACAACATAACACTGTACACCAGCAACCCTCGACGCCCATGCCAATGCTTGCCCATGATTTCCACTACTGTGGGTTACCTGAAAATATTTGAGAACATTCTTGGACATCAGCAACTATTGAGAAGATTCTAGGGAACATCAGAAATATTTAAGAACCATTCTTGTAAACATCTACAATATCACTCTGCACCAATTCATTTTTTTTTTCTTTTGGGATAAATATCTTTTCACAACTTACAATTCAACTATGCCTTCTAAAACATATATGTCAATACAATAGACTGATAATGATTCATGTATAATGTTTATAAAGAAAAAGTAATAAATACTTTTTACAAAATATGGCTGAATCATTTATTTCAATTTAATGGTAACTACGAGTACAAATACTAAACAGTAAAACAGTTTAATAAGTATTTGATGTATTTGTTTCATACATACATACATATTTAGTGAGTAATTCAGTTTAAAAAAAACATACCACAGCATCCAAGGCTGCTTTGGTTTCTTTTACTTTAAAGACCTTAAATGATGATGAAATAAGAAAAGAAAATTTGAATGGGGATAAGTTCAAAGAATAGAGAATTTGGGTCTATTTCATTAATTATAAAAATTGTAATTAAGCAGTATTATCTTCTAGAATAAATTAACAATAGTTATGTACAGTCATTATGCTATTTTTTTAAATAACAGAACAAATCCTGAGTTAAGTATTTTATAAGGCTCACAATAAATTTAAGGCTAATCTAATGTTGAAATAGTGTCAAGAAATACAAAACAAAGTACACTGTGATAGCCATAAACTAGTAGTATAGTAGTAAAGTTTTAAAGTTCTCAATCGCATTCTAAAAGCTTAATTGTTTAACAAATGTCTACTAGGTTTATTCAACAAATTTTGTTGTTGTTGTAGAACTATTATGATTAGGGTAAGATAATGTATTACAGTTAAGTAATTTTCATTTAGAAATGGTGTAAGAAAAAAAGAGTGAGCAAGTGCATATATCAAATAGTTTTTAAAATAGGTCATTAACCTATAGATCTATATAATAATAGATATTGCCCTATAGGGCCTACTGATACTATACTATACGTAATAATTATTATTTATTAGGCAGTAATTAAAAAATTATCTAGGCTAATTAATAGGCCGTTTCTTTGCTTAGATGGCTGGATTGACCTCTGACCCTGAAACGTCACGCGTCGTTTTCTGACGGTTTTTACGTTTATTTTAGGGGTCCTATCCACGACAAATGAAAAACCTGTTAATCTCGCAATTTTTCATCATTATTTTAATGCAAAATGCTAATAAAATGGATAATATGCCTTAGAATGCCAGAAAAAATCGAGATATTAGTTGTTGTAAATAATGAGAGGATTTCTAGTGGAGCGCTCTCCGTAAAAACTGAACCGCCGCTAAAAACGACCGACCTCCGGGGAAAACGGCCCGACAGACTCTAAGTTATTATATAATTGAGATATTTACCTTGTATATTTACATTATTATTGATTCTGGTTTCCAAAATCTTATCCCAAAATGAGGTACCCACGCTGACATTTCTATCCGCTATTTTTAGTATCATGACGTCATTGCTACGCTAGTTGCCAGACTGAAACAACTAGTTTTTGTTTTTTACGGAATGAACTGTTAAGTCTAGTATTTTAATTATAATTCAATTGTAGCATGTGCGGAAAAAGTAAAATTATGGACATTATTATTGTATTAGTAATTTTATTAGTATATTGATTTTTTCTTCACTGTGGGCCGACAGATGCTGCATTCGTGACCGGTGGTTAACCTCGTCAACGCTGCGTGGCCTATTCATTTATATAAATCAGTGATGCTCGTTCAGTGGCCTTTTTCAGAGCTAGGCCTAATTACGGGCGATTTTTAGACTTAATTGAGCCTTTTTCATTGCTGCATATTTTAAAAAATGCTCGTTCAGCGGCCTTTTTTTTTTGGCGCTAAATAATCTGTTTACGGGCATTTTAAGCGTTTATTTATTTATTTTTTTAAGCTAGACGTAGATCTAGTTAAAAAAAAAATAATTTTTATACAGCTGGCTGTCTAGCATGTCTGATATGTGAACTTTAAAAAAAATGACCGAACTTTAAAAAAAAAATGACCAGAAGTAGGGAAGTAGGTCTGTTTTTTAATTTGCTTGAAGGAGGGGGGGGGGGAGGGGGGAGAGAAGTGAAGACACCGACCATCTCGTGTACGCGTGTTCATTCTATGACGTGTACTGAACTCATGGTGAACCCGCAACCGTAGTGGGATTTTTCATCCACAGGATAGTAAACATAAGCAAGCAATCACGCGAGTGACGATGTTTGGAGATTTTTAAAAGAAAAAAAAATAACATACGTCATGTCTTCAAAATGAAAAAAAAAATGTAATGTAAGAAAAAAAAAGACACTAATCTAATAACATGTATGAACCTCAGCTGCCACACTGTTGACTCAATATAATCATCCCCATAATGTGAATTGAGTGTAAAATGTATTTGTATTTATAAACTATCTTAACTATTACTATCATATTATTTTAAGCATATTTATTATTTAAAATTAGAATTTGAAATAAAAATATTTATTATGGCCATTTGATTGTTGCAGGTGTTCATTACTTCATAAAATGGTATGAATAACATGTAGAATAGAATTTAATAAATAATAAAATAACTAGATCTAGTTTTAATTATCAACCAGTAGCTTTTTGTTATTTTCCGGTGAGTAAATAACCTAAGCTGACGCAATTACCATGGCGGGAATTAAAAGCTCGTGGACACAAGTCCACGACGTCATGTTATGCCGGTCGAGGAGTAAGAACGCTGTTTTGTCGTTCATTTTCCATTCTCGGATAATTTTCAAATTCTCTCTTTTCTCGTCAACCGAGTAAGCTAGATATTTAAATGTGGTGTCAAATGTTCTCTTAAGGGGTAAGGAACTTAATGGTGTATTTGAAATAACATAATGTTTTATTTTAAAAAATCCATAATTCATCCTACTAATTAAATTTAACTTAATTGGTATAAAACGATAGATTAACAAAAACTTCAAAAAGTATAAAATTATACATCTAGATGTAGATGTATAGTTTAGTTATCACTGTAAATCAGTTACGGTTGCAATGGGGATACAAACTGAATCTCCTGTAATGTATTAGACATTGGCTACATTTGTTGTAACTGAAAAAGAGGGCGAGTAAAAGTTGTCAATGTAAACAACTATGAACCGGATGTTTATATTTAAAGCAATTCTTAAAATACTCAATTGCAGTTAATTTAGTGAAACAAAAATACTTTTTCTTACGGCATTTATTGCCCCTCTTGCTTTAAACGAACCAGATTTCTGTAAATTTTCAGCTTTAAAAAATATGCGTCTGCCAGTTTTTAAATCCGCCTGTTCTGATGTGAATACAGGAGTTTTATGTATCAAATTACATATCCTATTATGTGCTGATAAAATATCGTTGTACGTAACCCCGCATTCTCCAGCCATGTTGAACTTTGACACAGCTTTCCTGGCTATCTTATCTAAATGTGAAAATGTAAAGAAAGGAATCAGATTTACTTTTCTTCACGTTATAACAAAACAAAAAAAAAATGTATCGGCCTATTTGTTAAACTCACAAGTTAAAAAAACAAAATGTCTTATAATTATTTTGCCATTTATTTAGTCCGTGTTTTCAAAAATTACATTTTATTTTGTTTAAACATAGAATATAGTTGTGACGACCAACTGTCCCAATGTGACCTGTCACACAGTGTCACTTGCACAAAGTTTAGTAGATACAGTTTTTAACAGTAATATAAAATTGACAGTTAATAAAAATGCCGCAGATAAACATTTACTTGTTCATTATTTTCTATGGTGTACGTGATGTATCGGTTATTGATTTTTAACAATTCTAGAAATAATCTAAAGCTTGTGTTTTCTTGCAGGCATCTCTACCCCCCCCCCCCCCCTCTTCAAAATTTTCAAGTCACACCCTCCCCCCCCCCCCCTACACACACACCCCACCCCCTCCCGTAGAAAAATGTCTGATAGGGTTAGCCTGTCGGCCATCTATCCTAGGTCAACCTATCTATCCTGGGTTCGTCCTTCCCACCTCTGTTAGCTATCGTGACATGTGTTGTCTGGAACATTTATGTGTCCTCGGTAGTATAGTGGTAAGTATCCCCGCCTGTCACGCGGGAGACCGGGGTTCGATTCCCCGCCGGGGAGGCACTTTTTTTCTTGCTGTTTATCATTTGCTTACGTGGCCAGAGTTTTTATTTTGCCGGTGAAATGAGCATGTTGGCATGACCGCGGTCTTACCGGGCTGCTGATTCTTTCCAGAGACGCAAAAACGTAAGATGGCACTCGAAAGATGTGCAGCTTCAAGGAAAACACGCTCATTGTCGCACAGCGTTTCACGTAGCATAGTCAGGATGGGCATTGCATTTGACGAAAAGAACAGCTTTTATTTCTATAACAGCTTTTATTACTAGAACAGCGTTTATTACTAGAACAGCTTTTATTTCTAGAACAGCTTTTATTTTTAGAACAGCTTTTTTATTCTAGAACAGCTTTTATTTCTAGAACAGCTTTTATTTCTTTAACAGCTCTTATTTATAGAACAGCTTTTATTACTAGAACAGCTTTCAGAGTTTCTTCCAGGCACCCCGTAGAAAGTCTACCCACTCCCCCCCCCCCCCCCCCCCTTCCCGAACGAAATGGAATATATATAGAAAATATATACTTTTAACATTGTCCGCTCTCCTTCTCCTCCCCCCCCCCCCCTCCGAGACCTTTGGGCTTGCAGTCGAGCATCTGACCAAGCAGACCTTACATCCCACTGATTGGGTCATTAAACTTGAATCTAATTGCCGAAAAATTGAAATGGAATCGCGGACAAAAGTGTTCTATTTGTATTAATGAAACAAAGCATTAATAACATTTTATCCCAATCCGCCGCTACCTGTAGCTACTAAATTATTTTTCCATCAATAGTTTATTAAAACAACTTCCATAAAAATAATAAAATTTTATCCGGCACTTAGTTAAAGTGATCAGGGAAATGCTTTCATATTAGCTTTTTAAAGGCAAGTGCGTTTCTAATGCATTCCACGAGAAGTGTATATTTCTAATGTCCTGTAAGCTTTTGATTTTTTGTCGGTTAAATTGGCTGTGATTAAAATCATCCAACCATGCAATTTCACCATAGGTGGAAGGGGAAGTGACGTCACAATCGACCAAAGCAGTTATTTTTTTATCTACCTGCCATTCTCAATCTTCCAGTCAACTTATAACCTGTCAGATAAACTGGAACTGTAATCAATTATTGATGACTTGGTCGAAGGCTGGTCAGGGTGGCTTACTTTGGAGTAGTTGAAGCTTTCAAATGAAAGGGTTAGGTTAGTGTTTATTAGGGCCGGTTAGCTGGGTAGAAGTCTAGATGGTGTGTTGGGTGGTGTTGGGTTTGGTAGAAGTCTAGATGGTGTGTTGGGTGGTGTTGGGTTTGGTAGAAGTCTAGATGGTGTGTTGGGTGGGTAGAAGTCTAGATGGTGTGTTGGGTGGTGTTGGGTTTGGTAGAAGTCTAGATGGTGTGTTGGGTGAGTAAAAGTCTAGATGGTGTGTTGGGTGGTGTTGGGTTTGGTAGAAGTCTAGATGGTGTGTTGGGTGGTGTTGGGTTTGGTAGAAGTCTAGATGGTGTGTTGGGTGGGTAGAAGTCTAGATGGTGGGTTGGGTGGTGTTGGGTTTGGTAGAAGTCTAGATGGTGTGTTGGGTGGGTAGAAGTCTAGATGGTGTGTTGGGTGGTGTTGGGTTTGGTAGAAGTCTAGATGGTGTGTTGGGTGGGTAGAAGTCTAGATGGTGTGTTGGGTGGTGTTGGGTTTGGTAGAAGTCTAGATGGTGTGTTGGGTTGGTAGAAGTCTAGATGGTGTGTTGGGTGGTGTTGGGTTTGGTAGAAGTCTAGATGGTGTGTTGGGTGGGTAGAAGTCTAGATGGTGTGTTGGGTGGTGTTGGGTTTGGTAGAAGTCTAGATGGTGTGTTGGGTGAGTAAAAGTCTAGATGGTGTGTTGGGAGGGTAAAAGTCTAGATGGTGTGTTGTGTGGTGTTGGGTTTGGTAGAAGTCTAGATGGTGTGTTGGGTTTGGTAAAAGTCTAGATGGTGCGTTGGGTTTGGTAGAAGTCTAGATGGTGTGTTGGGTTTGGTAAAAGTCTAGATGGTGCGTTGGGTTTGGTAGAAGTCTAGATGGTGAGTTGGGTTTGGTAAAAGTCTAGATGGTGAGTTGGGTTTGGTAAAAGTCTAGATGGTGTGTTGGGTTTGGTAAAAGTCTAGATGGTGTGTTGGTTTGCTAGGTCTAGATGGTGTGTTGGGTTTGGTAAAAGTCTAGATGGTGTGTTGGGTTTGTTAGATCTAGATGGTGTGTTGGGTTTGGTAAAAGTCTAGATGGTGTGTTGGGTTTGGTAAAAGTCTAGATGGTGTGTTGGGTTTGTTAGATCTAGATGGTGTGTTGGGTTTGGTAAAAGTCTAGATGGTGTGTTGGGTTTGGTAAAAGTCTAGATGGTGTGTTGGGTTTGGTAGAAATCTAGATGGTGTGTTGGGTTTGGTAAAAGTCTAGATGGTGTGTTGGGTTTGGTAAAAGTCTAGATGGTGTGTTGGGTTTGGTAGAAGTCTAGATGGTGTGTTGGGTTTGCTAGGTTTAGATGGTGTGTTGGGTTTGCTAGGTCTAGATGGTGTGTTGGGTTTGGTAGAAGTCTAGATGGTGTGTTGGTTTGCTAGGTCTAGATGGTGTGTTGGGTTTGGTAAAAGTCTAGATGTTGTGTTGGGTTTGCTAGGTTTAGATGGTGTGTTGGGTTTAGCAACTAGTCCATGCTGATGTAGACATAGCTGTTCAAGTAATAGAAGCTGTTCTTTTAGTAAAAGCTGTTTTTCTTTAGTAAAAGCTGTTTTTCTGTAGTAAAAGCTGCTATTTTGTAAATGCTGTTCTTTTTGCAAAAGCTATTCTTTTTACTTTCTCGTATATACGAAGTAAAGAGAAAGTCTTGTAATCGTGCGAAAAAAATCGAGTTTTTTGCAAATCTCGACTATTTACACCTCCCTCAGTCGGAAAAACATAGTTTTTGCAATCTTGTTCGTATGTCTGTGTGTGTGTATGTGTGTATGTCTAACTGTGTGTGTAAACACGATAACTTGAGTACCGTTACAGCTAGGTTGATGAAATTTCATATATAAGTATTATATCAAAATCGTAGAACCGTATCAACTTTTGAGCGGTTTCCGGATACCGGAAGTGGAACTTTTTCTACTTTGAATTTTTCAAAAGCCTATAACTTGAGTACTATTTCAGATATATACATGAAATTGTTAGTAAAAGATCTAATTCTCTGCCTTCTATTAAATTTTGAGTAATTTCTGTTAACCGGAAGTAGTAATTTTCGCTATTTCCGATTTCTCAAAAAAAAAAAACGCATGTGAATTTATTAAGTACTAATAATATTCCGCGCTATTATGCACATTTTATTTGTCGTTCACTTGGTGTGCAATTCTTTTTTCCACGAGATTGTATTCTATTTTAAAAAGTGTAAGTATTTAAAATGGATTAAAAATCAGGTCTATATCCCGAGTTGCCATCCCCTGTTGTTTCATATAAGAATATTCGAGAAAGTTTAGGGGAGATCACTCCCGGTTTATTTTTAAAGCTGTTCTTTTATTCAAAGCTGTTCTTTTATTTAAAGCTGTTCTTTTAGTAAAAGATTGGGTTTTTTTTTAGTAAAAGCTGTTTTAGTAAATGCTATTCTGGAAGTAAAAAGTAACTCAAAAAAAATGTTCTGTTTGTAAAAGCTGTTGCGCTTAATTTACAAACTGTTTTACCGGCTCAGATCTGTGCTACAAGATGGGATGCAGAGCCCCATGTATGTTACATAACATGTCATCTAACAAACGTTATCTCCCCTGAGTGAGAAAACTGTTACAAACAATTTAACCCACGCGAATGATTTGTTTTACAAAGTTTCAATAACTTAGTCACGCCCCTTCCCACAGCCCAGCCAAACCTTAACCCATAACGAATATTCATAACCGTACACTGCACACTTCATTTAAAAACCAATTCATTGAACGTCTTTCCCCTTCACATCGTAAAATCAGTCGTCGATCTGCGCCAGGGGAAGACAACCGTTGCATATTTCGTTCCGCTGTTAGCTCCCTTCGCTGTCTGCCTCATTTTAAATTCTCCGCCCTTCCTTCATTCGACAGTGATCGTGTTTTGGCGCGTACGTATTTAATCTTTCGGATTGGTTGAGGGTAGTCCAAACTCTCAAATGACCATAATTTTTGAACCCGTTTTTATCGGTTTTTAATGCTTGTTCGCCAACGAAAATAAATTCGCTTGTTGTATTATTCTAGCAACTGAATATCGATTTTACAAAAATACGTTTTTGTTAGAGATACCGTAAAGGCTATTTAAATATTGTAACAGTATAACATCGCTTAAACTTGGAAGAGAAAACTTATTTCAGAATGGAATAGACGCAGAAAGTAGAAGTGTCGATTCTTTCAGTTCAACTAGGAAACACGCAGGATGTGTGATGTTGTGGTGTGTGGGTGAGTAGTCGGACGTGTTGCAGACGTGCTGGAGCGAAACGGTCACGCCAGGCTATTTCAGTCCATGTGAACTCAAGCGTACAGCGTCATGCTTGGATTGTTAAGTAACCTGTGCTTCCTGTGTGTGCTGGGTAAGTTCTGGTCAGGGGTTCTTTCAGACTTTTTTTTTTACTCCGGATGAGGTTGGCACATGAAATTTCGAGGGGTGGTGGAATTAGCCTAAAAGAAACTCTGGTTAACTTTGTTGTGTGTGCTGTATTCAGTTTGCTAGTCGTGTAGTAGTTATAGTAGGAATATTTGAATTTACATTCAGACTTGCTTCAAATGGCAACTGTTTGCGTGTAATTTATGTGCTATCGACCAGAACCAACAAATACTGGAAACTTTTTTTATCATCGGCTTGGTAACGCAACCTACCCCTCAATATAAAACTTAACCCTGCTGTTACTTTGATCCTCTTTACTCCTTGTTGAGCTTAGGTCAATAGACGCTTGTGGGAAAGTTATAGAAAAAAGTCACAGGAAAAAAGTCACAAATTTTAATTTGCAAAGAATTGGCTAATGCATTTACGAAATACAATTTCAGGAAGTAGTAATCGACACAATAGTAATTAATCCATCTTAATGTCGATATATCTAAATCGTTTCTGACTTTCGTAAGCCTTAAAAGTTTGTAGGCCCAAGGCACAGTACCTAATGCATAAGGCGGCCCTTGCCTCAACCATTACCTTTAACTTTGCCCGGTCCCCTCTGTGTAGTTTGCTATGAACTAGAAGACATCCCTGCTGTCTTTAGTTCTTTGATAATTCGCCTCCGGCTTAACACTATTTTTAGCGCAATTTCCATACGGACAATTGCGATTATTAACTCGTCATTTCTGGATGGATGAATGAAGGGATGTGTGTCCGCAGCTTTACCGCAGCTTTAAGTCGTATCTCCTCCTCAACGAAGCAATATCGAGGACTAGTTCCAAAGCAAATATGTTAAGCAAGTTCCGAGGATGATTGTGGGCCAAAAAATTCCCGGAATTCCTTCCTGGATTTCCCGGAAAAGCCAAAAATCCTCGAAAAAATGCAGTTTTTGGCCCATATCTCGGCAACCAGACCACTTAGCGACTTGAAACATTTACCAATCGATTCCTGCCATAATTTAGAGCAATATTGCAGAAGACAGTTTTCAAAAATATCCTTTCGTTCGGTCACAAAATTTTTTAAAAATTACATAAACACCTACAAACCGATCGTTCTCCTAGCTTGAACGCACCCCAGCATTATACGTCTTTGTGATCACTATCTATTTTTAGATAACATAAGGAAATTGCGCTTAAATTGTCACTAGACTTTTTATTAACTTGTTTTTATAAAAATGTGTATTTGTATTGACCTTTAAACGGTCAGTTCAATTTTACTACACTGTTAGTAAACAAAATAATCGTAAACAATTGTTATTTTGTATTATTAAACAAATGCGATACTCCTTAACAAAAACTTATTTATTATGATCATTGTTTTAATTTGACACTGTTCATTTTTGCTGTTTTAAGTAGGCCTTATATATATATATATATATATATATATATATATATATATATATATATATATATATATATATATATATAATTTTTTTTTCTGTAATGTATGAATGTAGTCATGTATGTTTGTAGCTCTCGTGCTACAAGACACGCTGGCCTGTGACCTTGGCACCTACCAGATTGACCCAAGCAACGTGACCAGCTACCTCCAGTGTGACAACGGAGTGTGGTTGAGCAGGCCCTGTGCACCCGGCACCGTGTACTGTGGAACTGGCGCCACCTGCGACTACGCGTCTGCAACATGTGACCGTGAGTAGATGGGGGGGGGGGAGCTGCAGCCGTCTGTGTGTGTGGTGACGTCTTCGTGAGAATCATATGTGTCGGTGACGTCACTGTGGGATTCCTCTGTGTGTCGGTGACGTCACATAAGGTTCCTCTCTGTGTCAGTGATGTCACGGTGAAGTTCCTCTGTGTGTCGGCCACGTCACCATGAGAATCCCATCCCAAGTGTGTCGGTGACGTCCCACAGAACGTGTGTCAGAATCCTCTGTTTGTCGGTGTGTGATGGAATCATGTTTCGCTCAAACAACACAGATGAGCGCTAGAAAAATGTGTTCCAATGACGACGCTTTAAGTCCCGGCTTCTTTGTCGTCATGCCGTGTTGTTGTCTTGTCGTGTTGTTGTCTTGTGTTGTCGTCGTGTCGTGTTGTCGTGTCGTGTTGTTATCGTGTCATGTTGTCGTCATGTGGTGATGTCGTGTCGTGTTGTCGTCGTGTCGTGTTGTCATCGTGTCGTGTTGTCGTCGTGTCGTGTTGTCGTGTTCATTCTCCATTGCACAATTTAATGTATTTGATGTGGATTTGGGTTTTTTTCTAAGCCTGTGTGTTCGCAACTAAATCAATGCCCCCTACCCCCCCCCCCCTCACCATCTTTTAAATCAAAGTGTCCCCTTTTAAGGATCAAACGTCGTTCCTTTTTATATCAAATGGTTATCATTTAGATCAATGTGTTCCCTTTGAAATAGTGTGTTCCCATTGAAATAATGTGTTCTCTTTGAACCGTTTTTCCTGTTAAATCAATGAGACCCCCCCCCCTTTAGTTTTATTCAGTTATCAATGTATCGATCTCTCGAATACAGCCAATCAGATGTTTTGTTTACAACGACGACATTACCTCACTTCCGGTTTCTTAACGACTTGCTCCCCAGAGCTTTCAGACGGATGTTAGTGACGTCATCGGCAGCCGCGTTCACTGCTCAGTTACCCGTAAACAATCTGGTCGGACTACTGACTGATTTACTGACCAAACGACAGGTCAATCGCCCAAACACCGACTTAATAAACTGACTGAATGACTTAATGTCTACGGGTTTAATTGACTAAAACTAAAACAAATGCCTCAAGTAAAAAAAAATGTCAGTTTTAATTTTATTTCCTCACATGTATTATTCAGTGTTAAAGCTAATTGTGAAAACCGAAATAACAAACCCAAACTATGAGAGAATTTGAGACATTGTTGTTTGAAATAGGTCTGGCGTCAGTAGGTGGGGTGGGAACAGGGCATTACCCCCCCCCCCCCCGTCAATTATCCCCCGGACGTTTCCCCCCGCCCAGTAGGACATTACCCCCGGTCATAGCTTAAGGTTCAGCTAGGGTTAGGGGTTTGAGTTTGGGCTAGGTTTAGGATTAGGGTTTGAGTTTGGGCTATGTCTAGGGTTAGGGTTAGGATCAGGGTTAGGCTTAAATCAATGTCTAGAGTTGGGTTTGGTTTTGGGTTAGTTTTAGGGTGAGGTGAATTCTTAGGTTTTTAGTCTTTGTCTTAAGGTTAGGATTAAAGTAATATATAGGTATAGAGTTGGAGTTAGAATCAGGATTCTATCTTGGTGGATGTATGGGGGGGGGGGGGGAATTGCCCAGGGGGGTAATTGTCAGTGGGGGGTAATTTCTCCGGGGGGTAAATACGGGGGGGGGGGGCGGGATGCAGGGGTGCTCAGCCCCAGGCAGCCCTTATTATCCGACGCGAGAAACATGTGTAGCACGTGACCACACATGTTTCAGGTGGTGTTGAAGCAAAAACCCACGCCCCTGAAGCAGCGGTTCTTCCGGGGTGTAGTAAGGCCAGGCATTCACCTTTATTTTGTAACAAGTTCACGAACACTCAGTTCCCAGGGGGGGGGGGGGGGGGGGTTGTCAATCAACCCGGTTAAACCAATTGATTTTGTTGATCTCTGATATAGAGTCATTGATCAGTGTGAAAGCTTAAGTGAGCTTGTCTGAGTAGAAAAGGTAGCATAGATTTTTTTTTTAAATTTTGAGTCTTTTAAGGTCAGCGTTATTTGGAATGGAAACTTTATTACATTTGTGTTCGTTATTCTTTCGTATTATTTAGAGATGTTAAAATAATCATAAGAGGGATCATAGCAAATAAGACATTTTTGTGTTGCCCCTCTAGTCAGATAAATCGATTTAAGTCTATCGCCATAAAATGCTGTGTCTTTATAATCCCTTTCATCTTAATTATACTATACGTTTAAATAAAACAATGCCCTTTTGTTAATTCTTTAACAGAATCGCAGTACACAACAACTGCTGCTCCTACGACCGTAACTACATTTAATCCGCCAACAACAACACTGCCCCCAACAACTGCTCCGCCCACAACTGCTCCGCCCACAACTGCTCCGCCCACAACTGCTCCGCCTACAACTGCTCCGCCCACAACTGCTCCGCCCACAACTGCTCCGCCCACAACAGCCCCGCCCACAACGACAGCCCCGCCCACAACGACAACCCCGCTCACAACGACAGCCCCGCCAACAACGACAGCCCCGCCCACAACGACAACTCCACCCACAACATTACCTTACAGATACCATTACCTGATCCCAAACCTCCTGTACTCGTCCACCCTCGGTAAACCGGAAAGGACGCTAGTAATCACAACAACGGGCCTGGTCACGTGGGGAATACCGACTCTGATTTCCATCACCTTTGTACCTTCCACAAACACGACCTCAGCAGCCTTGACCTTCTTCAACCCGACGTTTCAGCTTCGACTTCCGGATCCCTCGCAGACGATCTCAAATTCCTCCGGCGTTTTCAACTCCGTGATCGACGTCGCTTCCACCGATGACGTCAGCGTGTTCTTCATCCAGCACGTGGCCGCACGCACGTCATCGCTGGCCGCCATCTTGCCCACGACTTCCGCCAGGCTCTGGTACGTCGTCATCAGCGGTCCACAGACTCCCAACGTAAACTACAACATCCTGCGGTTTTATTGTGTAGTTTTAGCAGTTGAAAACGCCACGATCGTACAGGCCAAGTTCCCCGGTGGCATGACGTCACCTTTGACCTTCACCTTGGATGGGATCGGGGTGACCGGCCCCAAGCAGGTTGGGTTTTCTATGGACGCCCTGGAGGGAGTTTTGCTACAGGCTGGCGTGGATCTGTCTGGGACTTTGTTGGAATCTCAGAAACCTGTGCTGGTCTTTGCTGGCACTCAACAGGTGAGTCAAAGTCAGTTTAGATCAGTCATGTTTTAACTATTCAGTCAGTTTAGATCAGTCATGTTTTAACTATTCAGTCAGTTTAAATCAGTCATGTTTTTACTTTCTCGTACACGAAGTATAGAGGAAGTATTGTAATCGTGCAAAAACTGGAATCGAGATTTTCACAAATCTTTACGTTTTAGACCTTCCTGATTCGGAAAAACTTAATTTTGCAATCTTTTCTGTATGTCTATGTGTGTGTATCTAAGTGTCTGTCTATGACACACAATAACTTGAGTACCGTTACAGCTAGGTTGACGAAATTTCACACATGGGTATTAAATTAAATGTATCAACTTTTCAGCGATTTCCTGTAACCGGCAGTGGAACTTATTCTACTTTAAGTTTTTCAAAAGCCTGTAACTTGAGTACTGTTTCTGATAGACGAAATTTCACATATAAGTAAAGGATCTAATGCTATCAAACTTTGAGTAATTTCCGCTGACCGGAAGTACTACTTTAAGCTATTCCAGATTTCTCAAAAAACGCATTTGAATTTATAAAGTACTAATATTCCATATTATACACGCATTGTTTGCTGTTCACTTTGGGCGCGATTTTTTTTTCTACGAGATTCTATTCTATTTTTAAAAGTTTAAGTATGTAAAAACTGATTAAAAAGCATGTCTATATCCCGAGTTGCCATCCCCCCTAACGTTATATTAGAATATTCTCTCTACAAGCTTTTGAAAACAAATGGGCTGTTAAAAAAGAATTTGTAAAAAAAAAAAAAAAACATTCTTTTATATTTGCATGTTTGTTTAAAATAATCATTAAAAAAGTTTTAAAAAACCCACGTTTTCTGATTGAACTAAAAAGTAGAAAATAAATGCTATAGGCCCTACATCACAATAATGCAAGCGATCACTCTACTATAAGCGATCAAAAACGTGGGGCGCCGAAGTAAAAGTTATATTACTATTGATTAGATAATACTATTGACTTTTATTAGGGAGCTTGTAGAGAGTCAACAGTATTAGAAACTGTAAGAAAATCACGGCGCCCCACGTTTTTGCTCGCTTATAGTAGAGTGATCGCTTGCATTATTGTGATGTAGGGCCTATAGCATTTATTTTCTACTTTTTAGTTCAATCAGAAAACGTGGGTTTTTTAAAACTTTTTTAATGATTATTATTTTCTACTTTTTAGTCTTTGTCTGTTTGTTTGCATTAAAATCTTGCTATCGATTTTATCTTTTCACTTTTTTTGGGTAAACGAAGACAACTCGTAAAAAGACAACTCGTAAAAAGACAACTCGTAAAAAGACAACTCGTAAAAAACACGTTGTTTGAATACGTTACTGACTAGAACACATAGATTTGAACCCGTGTCGAGTGGGATAGCAATCGTGTGCCCAACCACTCGACCATATCGTCTCCCCCAAACTGGCCTACCTCCTGTAAGTTTAAACTCGGTTCAAGCTAAATTCTCTGCCCCTAAGCCTGTGGCGACATGTGATCGTTCGCTTCACTGCGCGCGAGGTACGCGTCGCTGGTTTTTTTTCTAATGGCTAGCAGAGGAGAATTATATATATAGATTATATAGCGGTCTAAAATGCTCAATAAAATGTTTCCATTGATCAATTTAGTAATAATAACAATTGAATATTCAATGGTCATCCAAAAGAAAGCTTCCCTGAAAATTTCAGCGCGCTAGCTAACTGGGAAGTGCCAGAAATTTCGATCGCAAGATTTGATTGGAAAGACAAACAAACAAACAAAGACACAGAGAAAGCAAGTTAAAGAAAAAACGTGGGAAAAACAAATCGTGTGAGCCGTTATTTACAAAATTACCGATAGAGTTTTGTGAGAGATTAAACCTTTATTTATTTTAACCAAAAGACAATTCAGACGCAATAAAAATAAACTTTCTCTCTTCCTCCAAGACAGCTAAGGCTGCAGGCAAAAAAAATGTATATTACTTTGTAAACACGCAAATAAAACGGGAAAAATAGCGGGTATAGATTTGTTTTATTTGCTCCGGGATAATCGTGACAGCCTTTCATTCCAAGTTTTTAAGCAATCGCTTTGTGCATCGAGGTAAGTAAATAATCAATGAGGACAGGGTCGTCTGCGGGGAATCTGAAGAGCTGTCGGTGAAACAAAGCGGGTATTTTAGTTGAAACGATAATTGGTGAACTTGACAGAACTAAAGACTTGGTTTATTGGTTGAATAGCTGGACTTATGTGTATCTAATTTATAGGGTAAAATTGTTGATCTGAAGTAATTATTTTTTTTACAGTTATAATGGCAAATAACACATCAATGGTGATTTTTATCAACGTTGATCGAATAGTTTATCCTTATTAGATTTAATTTCGGGCAGATGAGGCTCGTTAGCTGGGGACAGCATATACTTAATTGTTGTAGGGAATCCCTTCCAACACTAAAATTTAGAACGAAGAAGAAGATCTAATTAAAATCATGATTATGTTGGTCTATAACTGTTGGGCTATTTACCTAATGGTACGTGGATCAAAAAAGAGGTTAAGAAAAGTAATCACCTTCTTGGACCTAACGGTAAAAAGACCACACCTCCCATAGCACTAGACAACACCTCCCATAGCACTAGTCCACACCTCCCCCAGCACTAGTCCACACCTCCCCTAGCACTAGACAACACCTCCCATAGCACTAGACAACACCTCCCATAGCACTAGTCCACACCTCCCCCAGCACTAGTCCACACCTCCCCTAGCACTAGTCCACACCTCCCCTAGCACTAGACCACACCTCCCCTAGCACTAACCCACACCTCCCCTAGCACCAACACACACCTCCCCTAGCACTAGTCCACACCTTCACTAGCACTAGACCACACCTCCCATAGCACTAACACACACCTCCCCTAGCACTTGTCCACACCTTCCCTAGCACTAGTCCAATACTCCCTGTTTAAAAACAGCTGGTTAACTGTATACAACATTGCTTCAAAACATAGTCAGCTCAATTGCTGTTGTTGTGTCGTTGCTATGGCAACGCTCGAGGATAGCATGAGTAGGCTATTAAAATTTGAACACGTTTCCTTAACAAATACATTCTCAATAAAAAAAATTAGCCCTGTTTTAAAATTCCCCACAAAAGTAAACTACTTGAATCTCTCACAGCCGTTCAATGAAAGATGTTTTTGAAAACATTGAAGAGTTTTGTTCACCTGAATAAATAAACAGCCATTCTAAAGATAGAAAAATATTTATCATCTTAAATACAATCCAGTAGTATGGATCTTGGTATCACGTGATGGTTGTTTTGAATATTCAGAACCTAGAACAGGGGCTTGAATTCAGCATATGTTATAGAGCTAAGTGATTAGAATTTAGTACATACATTTGTAGCATGGAAAACAAAGAGTAAATTTTCTTAAAGTAAATATTATTTTAATGTGGAAAACTGAAATTTGACACGAATAGGATATATATATATATATATATATATATATATATATATATATATATATATATATATGTGTGTGTGTGTGTGTGTGTGTGTGTATGTGTGTGTGTGTGCTTGCGTACGTGAGAGAATGTGTTTGTATGCGTGTGTGTGTTGTGTGAAGAACCCGTGTTTCTTTCATGTATTCCCCCCTCCCCCAACCGGACGAAAATAGGAAACATAAATTCCAGTTCCCCCTCCGTTTATTAAATGTCGCCCCTCCACACCCCGGAGAAAGTGTCTGGGAAAAAAATCCCTTGTATGACCTTCCTTATCCCGTTTTCATCGAGTCTAATGAAGCCTGACGGTGCTGCCTCCATTTAATGCCCTATTAAAAATCTCCCATGCTTCAAAGCGCCTGCATATCAGAACAGAATAATTCATTCAGGTCTCGACACTGCAAGTGGACTGGTTTTATTTAATGATAACTAGTTGGTAGTGTTAATAATTCTGTTAGAATTTTTTTTTGTCTATGGGAAAGGTTAACTAGACGAGATTTGAAAAGAAAGGTGATGAAAGGAATCTTTGGGTGACTGGACCTTCAGAACAAAAAATTTGACGCGAAATCGACCAGTTTTATTTTATTATTTTTTTTAATGGTGTTCATTTTTTTTTAAAATTCCAATTCAATAGATTTTTGTTGTTTTGTTAGGAAAAGGTAGATTTCTAGGAAAATGTGAAAAGTTGTTTCTGTATCGTTTTCGTTTCGGGACCCTTTTTTTTAAAAATTATTTTTAATGAACTGTACAAAGTGCTGACGCCATAGCTATAAAAAAATTCAGGGTGGGTGTGGGGAGGGAGCTTTTGCACATACGGTTACGATGTTTAACATACATAATAGAAAAAGTGGGAAATTTGGTGGTACAGAGAGATAACCCACAAAAGTCTTAAGTTCGAACCCCCAGACAGAGGCTCGTTAGCTGGAAACAGCCACCCATTTAGGAAAGATGACACCAAAATCTAACAACTGCTGCCTTGTAGTTGTTCTCGGTTGAACAATGTCTTTTGAGCTACATTGACTAAAAAAGCCGCCTTTATTAGGTCAACGGGTCATATGGCGCCACAGACGTTGACACGTAATACTGAATTGTATTGGGGGTAGCAATAAAATACGTTTAAAAATGAAAAAAAAATGAAAAAAATAGGCGGAGATTTTCTTCAGCTGTAGTAATATGCAAGAACTAATTTCACTATTAATTTAAGACAATCTGTTTTATTTTTTGTCTTGTGGGTATAACATTTTTAAAATTAATTTTTGTCTTATCGATTTAAAAAGTTTGTTTTTATTAAGGTCATTAATGTTTAAAATATTGAAATGGTTTGTAAACATAAGTATATAACACATTATTTGACGTTTTACGGTATTTCAAATTGTGGGGTTTTTATTTGTATAGTCGATCACATTCGTCAGTTGTGACTAGTAAATGACTTGTTCCAAAGTTGTTCACTGATTTCAGGTCAGCGATGACGTAGCCAGTCCGGATGAGACGTGGAACACGGAGCAACTACTTCCGGTTGACGTTGCCGGAAGTGATTACGTCACGATACCGTCATTCGACTCGTCGTCTGTGATTACATACATAGTTGTCTCTATCATGGGAAACACAACAGTCGAGGTAACGCGAGGGGGGAGTGGGGGGGAGGGGGATCAAATAGGGGTGGTAAATTAAGACCGGGGGTGTCATATAGGGATGGTAAATTTAGACCGGGGTTGTCATATAGGGATGGTAAATTTAGACCGGGGGGTGTCATATAGGGATGGTAAATTTAGACCGGGGGGTGTCATAAAGGGATGGTAAATTTAGACCGGGGGTGTCATAAAGGGATGGTAAATTTAGACCGGGGGTGTCATAAAGGGATGGTAAATTTAGACCGGGGCAACATGGGCAACACAACAGTCGAGGCTGGAAGATGTGTGTGGGGGAGGGGGGGTCAAATAGGGTGGTAAATATAGTTGGGGGTGAGAGATTGGGTGGGGGTCTATCATGGGGAAGAAAACCGTCGAGGTAACCTGATGCTGGAGGGGGGGGGGGGAGTCGAGTTGGGGGTTAGGAAAGATGGGCTTGGTAGGGATAGGGAATAATCAGATAATACCTCAGAGATGAGTAATACAGATATATTTTAATTATTAAGAAGAAAAAATGTATAAGGGGGGGGGGGGGGGCTTTTTTTACTACAGTATAGTTCAAAATTGTTGCTTATCGGATATTTTCAAAAGTGTTTGAGTTAGCTAAACAAAAGTCTTATTGTCTACCATCGATACACGCCGTCACAAAAGGTCAGACACTCCCCCCCCCCCCCACACACACACACACAAACACCCACATTTAAAAGAAAGTATTCAAATTCCTGCATTTTATTTTAAATAAAGGAAAAGGTTAAATATTTAAAAATTACAAAATTGTTTGCTTTTATCTCTTTGAAATACATATATAATTATATACATTTTCATAACCTCTAACATGCACACACACACACACACACACTCTTCGCCTGTCGCCTCAAGAAGCACACCGTAACAACCTTCCCCCCCCCCTCCACACCCCTATGTCATATATGGACATCCCAATAACATATTTTTCCCTGTGTGTGCCCCAGGTACCAGAGCTTCTAGACTATTCCTCTCCCGGCCGCAGCTTCTTAACCAGCCCAGGGGATATCCTCCAGTTCCGTCTGACGCCCACCCAGAGGTTCCACCTCATCAGATCCGACCGGCCAGTCCTGCTGACGCAAGTCACCGAGTCAGTCAACGCGTCAGTCACCCATGACTTGAGCTCCTGCGCAGTCAACCTGTTACCACGAGCTGCCTGGGCCAGTAACTACTCCTGGACGACGCCATCTTTTCTTTACAACGCTTCCGGTTTCTCGGCTTACCTCTTCGTCGTCATGCACGCCAACGCGACGTCACAGTTCCGGGTCAACGGCTCGGCCGTGACCTCAGTCACGTGGGTGAATGTTTCTTCCGGTTTGAAGGAGAGTGGATTAGTGGGCGGTTACCTAAAGATTGACGTCTTTCATCATTGGATAGATACTAACCAATCAAATGCGAGATTCGCTGCTTACCTGTACATTTCCGGTACGGGGATAAAAATGTGTACATCCTTAGCTCATCTTAACAAGCAGGTAAGGATTGATAAATCTACTTTTGAAGTCCCATTCAATGTTGTCTTTTTTTTTTTACATTTTTGTTATTTGTTTTTCTTTAAACGTCGATCTTGAAAGTACTGACAGAATAGCAGAGCTATGAAGCTTGAAACTGAAGATGAGGGTATAAATTATGTTAATCCATTGTTATTTTTATTCTCGTGTATTCAAATCCAAACGTTGATAGAATCAAACTGGGACTATTTAGTGATGAACACAGCTCGGGGGGAAGGCGGGGTTGTATTCGTTTGCAGAGGCGTAGCGAGGGGGCGGGGGGTGCGGACCGCACCGGGTGACACCATTTAGGGGGGTGACACCAAGGCAAAAAATAGCAAAATATATAGAGAAAAACTTGAGGGGGGGGGGGTGCAAATCGAAAGTTTGAAGGGGGTGCAAATTGAAAACTTGAGGGGGGTGTAAATCGAAAATTTGAAAGTTTGTCCCCGGGAAGGGCCGCTACGCCTCTGGGGGGGGGGGGGGGGGGGGGGTCGACACCATTAAGTGCCGCACCGGGTGACACCCGACCTCGCTACGCCACTGTTAGTTTATCGAGTAGGTGTCTTGTTCATTGTTTGACGATGAAAGCACGAAATATTCACAAGCTGGTCGCAGAGGCGTAGCGATGGGGGGGGGGGGGGGCAGGGGGGGTACATATGTCCCCGGGCGCCGACCTTAGGGGGGTGCCAAAATGGGTTGTAAAAACAAATTAAAATGTCATTTTAGCTGCATTTTTGCATTATAAATCGAAAGTTTGAGGGGGGGTGCAAATTGGTCGAGTAATTTGTATTTAATCAAATATTGTTCTCATGAATCAAGGTCAGTTCTTAATGATCAAGACTAGGAATGTACTAATTAATCAAGCATTGTTCTAAGTGATGATGTATAATTGTAATTGACCTAATGGTGATCTAATTAATGAAGGTTTGTTTGAACTGATCTAGTATGGTTCTAATCAATCAAGTAGTGTTCTAATTAATCAGGTAATGATCTAATCATTCAAATATCGTTCTAAGTAATCAACTATTGTTTCGTTTACCTCTCCACAAATACATTTAACATCACACGCGCACACACACACACACACACACCTGCACATGCAAGCACCAATACGCACTCGTGCTAACGACGCACAAGCACAGAACAATGCTAACACTGCACAGACCTAAACTTTGTTTACATTGTACTGTCACGAAGCGATTCTTCGAGATTGGAAAACCTCGACAATATCTCGTAATACGATTGTATTGTACCACTTCTAGACAATATGACAATACGGGTTTCCATAGTTCGATAACAAAAGGTGGTTTCACAATGGGTGAGAGGGGTAGTTGGGTAATGCATGCCTATAGCCGAGTAATGCTGTTATAATGAAGTGATGTTATCAAACTATAAAACATTTAATTAAAATATTATATCTTGAGTTTGATTGAAATTTTCGTAAACAAAGAGTAGGAAAAAAACTATAATTGTGATTTTTCAAAAAAAATTGTAGAAGAAAAGAAATTTAAATAGTACAAAAAAAGTTTTTTAAAAAAAGACAAAAAAATTTTTGGATTGTTTAAACTAAGGTACGAAAACAATCTGATTGTTTGAAATAAAGGACCCTTTGAGTTTAGCTTCGCGGGCTTGTTTCGATGACTGAAGGACAATAGACGGATTGACGTCTGTTTTTATGTCCACGATTTGACTGGCACATTTCATTCATCAAACAGCACCGTGGTACCGTGGAGATATCGGTGGCACCAACAGAGATCAATACACCCCTTTGTGTTTTTACCCAGACCGTTGACATAATTTCGACCCAGAGATTTTCGTTCTCGGGTTTTTATTTTTTATTTTTTTATGTTTCTGTAGTTCGAAAATCATGACAAGAGTTGCTTCAGAAAGTTCGCGGTTTTTTTTTTCTTTAAAAAATGTGCCAGAAAAGTTTTGAAAAAATCTGGGGTTGTTCGTGGTTTACCAGCAATGGCGGATCAAAAGGGAGAGATTGATCGGTGTGAAGCCAAATGGCTTCCGATTTTTAAGGGTCCAACTTTTTTTATTAGTCATACAGCGTTTATTGTCTATCTAGGTTAGATACTTGAAATCAGGGTTTCTTCCAGACTTTTTTTCTCCGGAGGGAGTGGGGGGGGGGGGGGGGGTGTGGCAGAGGCGTAGCGAGGGGTGGGGCGGGGGTGCGGACCGCACCGGGTGACACCATTTAGGGGGTGACACCAAGGCAAAAAATAGCAAAATATATAGAGAAAAATTTGAGGGGGGGGGGTGCAAATCGAAAGTTTGAGGGGGGGATGCAAATCGAAAATTGAAAGTTTGTCCCCGGGAAGGGTCGCTACGCCTCTGGTGGGTGACACCATTAAGTGCCGCACCGGGTGACACCCGACCTCGCTACGCCACTGGGGGGAGGCACTGGTAAAAGTATGTTTTCTATATAAATTACATTTCGTTCGGGCGGGGGGGGGGTAGACTATCATCTCCGAAGAGATGGCTGGGAGAAATTCTGCTTGAAAATGAAATGTCCCCACTCTTTTACTTTTGTTTATGATGTATATGAAGCTACAGAGGGAAAAATGTATTTGAATTTTTTTTTCAGAATGTTTCAAACCTAGTGGTCAACTGGTCGTATGCAGTTCAGCAACAAATTCAATACGGCTTTGACGAAATCTCCACAACCACAACAGACGTCACGACTTTTGAGTCTACGTATAGCACCCTGCAGACGACCTCTAGCGACGTGTCTACATATAAAACCGACCCGACGACATCCGGCGGTGACGTCACCGTACCGGAAACGACTTCGAGTAGTAATCCCAACAGCACTTCCGAGTGCGACCTATGGGTTGCGACTTCCGCCAAGTTGAACCTAACACAGTCGGAAAAGGATGAGTTGCTGGCCAAAATAAAAACGTACCTGTTCGTCAACCCTAAGGACACGTCGGCCTACAGGAGGACTCTGGAGTCCACCCCCGACAACAGACCGGTCAGTACCGGAATAGGAATCTCTGGGATAATGTTCCTGGTTTCGGTTGGCCTGTGTTTGTTGATTTCCGACTTGATAAATGTTATTTCCTGTTTTAAACAAAGCAGCCAATCAAAGAGGTGAACTAGTACCTAACGACTATATGTAACTATTTAGTTGACTTGACCAGCACCATTTAGTTAACTTGACCAGCACCATTTAGTTGACTTGACCAGCACCATTTAGTTGACTTGACCAGCACCATTTAGTTGACTTGACCAACACCATCTAGTTGACTTGACCAACACCATTTAGTTGACTTGACCAACACCATCTAGTTGACTTGACCAACACCATTTAGTTGACTTGACCACAACCATTTTTTTACTTGACCAGCACAACTTTATTGACTTGACCTCCACCATTTTGTTGATTTGACCAAGACCACTTAGCCTATTTATTTTTGTTGAATTATTTTTTTTTATATTTTTATCAACCAGACAACTTGTTAATATTTTATAATATGTTTATATGTTAACAGTTTTGGTTGATATTCTTACTTATGATGTTGATAATCTGACTGTTGATGTTGATAAGCTAACTGTTAATATATGTTGATGTGTGTTAATGTTTGATAATTGTTTTTTTATGTAGATGTAGACTAACAAAACTATTAATATAAACAAATAAAATTAACCTGACGAAGTAGTGAATTAAACTGTAAATGTATCACCCTTTCTTCCCACACCCTGTCTTAGATTTGAAGCGTTTGTATGCAGGGTTTCTTCCAGACTTTTTTCTCCGGGGTGGCACTTGATATTTTCGGAGGGGGGTCAACATTTTCTGGGGGGGGGGGCGGACACTAGTAAAAGTATATTTTTACTATATAAATTCAATCTCGTTCGGGGGGGGTAGACTCTCTTCGGGGATGGTCGAGCCCCCCCCCCCCGAAAATATCAAGTGCCGAAGAGATGCCTGGAAGTAACTCTGTCTGTATGTAAGTAACATTACCTAACTTAAACAATACTAAAGTTATCGGCTTTTGAGAAACCAGAAGTATAGTTAGTACCATTTCCCGTTACCGAAAATCGGCATGAAATTGACAGAAAACTACAATTTGGATATAACAGGCTATTTAGATGCGAAATTACATCAACTTAACTGAAACGGTAGTACTTAAGTTATCATTTGTACAGACGCACACGCACACATACATACAGACTCAAGACGGCGTAAAATGTCAAGATTTCAATTTCTTTCACGAATACAATACTTCCTCTCTACTCCGTACACGAAAAATGTCAGAATTTGTAAAACAGCGAGGAATGTCAACATCTCATTTGATTTTTTTTTTTGCACGATTACAATACTTCCTCTATACTCTTACTCAGTATACGAGAAAGTAAAAACACAAATATAATTTTTTGTTCAAAACTGCCTCTGTCAAAACGCATCTTTTGTTTCGGATTAGTGCAAATTGATTCGTGCCTTGTTTTTATGTGGTTTCTAACCCGAGGATCGATCCCGCCACGCTCTGTTGGAGCTTGACGTATCATGCCAGTTGGTCATTGGTTGACTGAATGGCAATAAAACTGGTGTGCAGTCATCCATGGCCTGATGATTACATCAGCATTATCAGAGATGTAAAAGTAAGATTCCTTGTTTTGTCTGTTTAAACAAAAACTGCTTAAATCAATAGAGCAGGCAAACAATAGAAGTAAATCACTATCTTTATTGCTCATGCTAACGGAAGCAATGATGATATAGTAATGATAACGTTAAATAATCTTTATCTTTTCTTATTCGTGCTAAAAACTCGTGGGGCAGATGTAGTAGAGTTCATCTATTTCAATGGTTTCGGCATACAGATAGTGTGATCAGCAATGTGTCTAGCAGGCTTTATTTCCATAACGTCAGGTACCCATCAGGGCTGAATGGACTATGGGGCGGCCTACAGACTCGAGTCCGGGATCCGAACTCGAAACTTTCGGGTTAGCAGTCTAGCGCTCTACCGTTCGGCCACGCCGTTCCTTAACTTTTAATAATAACAGAATCATGGACGCTATATTTATCGTAGATAGGCTAGAAAGACTGGTGATGTCATGGCATAACCAGTGTCATAACCAGAGGCGTAGCTACCCTTCCAGGCGCCCGGGGACAAACTTTTCGATTTGCACCCCCCCACCCTCGAGATTTCGATTTGCACCCCCCCCCCCTCGAGTTCGATTTGCACCCCCCCCCCTCGAGATTTTTATTTGCACCCACCCCCCTCAAACTTTCAATTTGCACCCCCCTCAACCTTTCAATTTATTTTTCCAACCCATTTTGGCGCCCCCTAAGCTCGGCGCCCGGGGATATATGTCCCCCCCCCCCGCCCCCCCCCCCTCGCTACGCTACTGGTCATAACATGACCATGTGACATGACCATTGTGTCAACATAGATGACACTGTCATGACAACCAGGAGCAAGTGACATGACCTGCCATGATAAATCAATGTCAAACTTTTTGGGATTGACAAACCGACTGACCATGTCAGTTAGAAATCATATGGTCAGTGCTGCAACTGTCACTACTAACATGTTATATCCTATTTTTCCTTATGTGCCCAAGATATATGAGGGCTGTAAAATGTTATACACAATGCCTGATATTTTATTTAAAGCCTTTATGAAAACACTTTTCATATTCAGGACTTTTGTTAACCCATAGGTTGTTTTTTCTGCCTCCCCCCCACCCCCCCCCCCTCCCCTAATAACTACTGTTATATTGAAGACCATGCCCTTGTGTAATTCTAACTTGAAACTCTGACCATCACTGGCTTGACTTGTTTAAAATATTAAAATTTGAATCAATTTTCTACCTGTAATTGTAATTAAAACAGCCCAACTCAGAATGTATTTATTAATAGAATTAATTAAAAACCAAGGTCAAAGTTCACATTCTAATTAAACGATACAGCCCCATGATAATCAACAACAACAGTAACTCACACCACGTGTGTAGGAATTGTTTCACCAAATTTTATTTACACTTTTTAACTTTTTCATCCTATCTACTCAGTGTAGTGCAGACAATGTAAACAGTGTTTTTAATCTTACCCAAGCACATTCATCAGTGCGAGTATATCGGCACACAAACAGGCCACACATGCAAACACTTACAAGGCAGTTAATTGGAAACCTACAACCAATTCTTTTAAACTTACTTTTCAAATTTTAACTTGTTGAAACTACAAAATCAATTTAGAAGTTTTATTTTGTCCTTGCATTTTCTTGTACAGAATTTTTTTCTCTTCAAATTTGTTGCTTCAAACTGGTTTTCAGTGAAGAGCAATGTACACAAAAATGCATTTGGTTTGTACTAGGTATGGATACTACATCCATAAAATCACATCTTCTGTTTCTGAATTGAGCTATTGGATTCGTTTAATTGTTGTTTGTTTTTTTGTTTTTTAATAACATAATTTTTTAAATATTTATTTTTAACCAGTATCGTAGCAACTTCTTTCTGTCAACATTTAGTATCAAAACATAAAGAATTTATCTGGTAAACAATGCATAAGTTACATCCCTTTTCCAGTTACTAATGATAGGCAAAATTTTAGAAGGATCAAAGATTTAGTTGAAGATAGGTAATGATAAACAGTGCTGTTATTTTAAAAAATCGAAAACTATTTCCTTCTGAAGTAATGTAAAAATAAAAAAATATGGAATAAGAGTTAATTATTTAAGAGTTAACTATTTCAATTTTGCCAAAGAAATTTGAATTAATTTTTTTTAAAAGAGAAAATTTAGGATGCAAAATACTCTTATAGATAGAAGTCAAATTTAGTACAAGTATAAGGGAAAAGTCATCAAGAAAATCAATTCAGCCACGAAGGTGTGAGCTAACACAAACATACATCATACATTAGTGAGTTGACTTATAATCAGGCTTAAATATCACGCGGCATGCAAGCAGAATCAACACAACCAGCAGATACTCAAAGCTAAGGATGCATCCTGGTTACAGTAAAGGTACATCTAACAATGAAATTTCACACAGATTTTTTTTTATTCAATGAAACATGGAGCAATGAAACAAAAGATTGCATTCTGGAAATCTTTCAGCAAAGTGCTACTAGATTTAAAAAAATATTCTCTTGGGTGACATTAGGGACATTCAAGTGATGGTAATTAGCAAAAGGGTGGGTTAGAAAGGAGTGACTAGCCGTAGGGGGGGGGGGGGGGCTTACTTGAGGTATAACTAGCCATGGGGGGGGTCTTAAATAACGTCTAGCCACAAGGGGGGGGGGGCTTACATCAGGTGTGTCTAGACACAAGGATTTAGTAAAGAGTGACTAGCCACAGGAGTGAAAGGTAACAATCCACATGCGATTCAATGGGTTGACTAGCGACAGGGTAAAACTTAGCCTGGGTAGGACACACAGGTGACAATTGCTTGAGTAGTTAAGTAAGGCTTGAAGAGGTGAACTACACCGTGGACATGGGGGCCAACCATACAGGGGAGAAACAAAAACTAGGGACAACATAGGGGATGGATGCTGAGTGAATGACGCACAAAAGAGATGAATGCTGAGTGAATGACGCACATATGAGATGATACTGAGTGAATGACACACATATGAAATGATACTGAGTGAATGACACACATGCGATGATACTGAGTGAATGACACACATATAAGATGATAGTGAGTGAATGACACACATGCGATGATACTGAGTGAATGACACACATATAAGATGATACTGAGTGAATGACACACATGCGATGATACTGAGTGAATGACACACATATAAGATGATACTGAGTGAATGACACACATATGAGATGATACTGAGTGAATGACACACATGAAATGATACTGAGTGAATGACACACATATAAGATGATACTGAGTGAATGACACACATATGAGATGATACTGAGTGAATGACACACATGAGATGATACTGAGTGAATGACACACATATGAGAGATGCTGAGTGAATGACACATGATAGGAGAATGGTGAGTGAATGACATCGATATAAGGTGATTGCTGAGTTAATGGAACGCAGAAGGGGAATATACAGCAGACAAAACATACAGGCAAAGAATGCTTTGTAATAAAATAAAGAGAATTAAAAGCATGTAAATTATAAAACATTTACAACATTCCATTATCAAAAGTTAATCCATTTCATGAAATGATACAAAAAAAATCATCAAGACCAATAGGCTAAGCTACATCATCATCGTGAATATACATATGAAACTATAGCTTAATTTCAAATATTAATTACTACAACAAAGCCTATGGCTTCTTAAGACACCTTATTGTTTATACATCCATTTTTTTTTTAAAAGTGTTGCAGGAAAAAATTAGACGAAACAAAATCTATTTAAGTTAATCTAACCAGTCCTCAATGGTCTACTCTCACAGCAGTAGGCTCAAGTAAAACAATAAAAACAAGAATTATAAATACCTACATATCTTACAGTACAAAGTTTTCTTTATCAAGCTAAACAGTGGAAACCATCATTTTTATCTTACACATATTTTACAATATGGTTCTTCTAGACCTGTTCCTTTACTATACAAGTATTCCATTAACTGCATGAAAATCATTAAACATTTGTCTACGACTGCATCTGTTGATGCCCTCAATATCCCAGGTCTGAAAGAGTACCTCTCACATGATACAAGCAGCTTAAAGTGTACCTCCAAATAATAGCATAAAAATTTAAAAAAAAAACAGTTGAATGAAAAATTAAGACTTCAAAATTAGGGGATTCAATTTTTATAATTGGTAAACAATAATAAATTATTAGGCTTACATAATTTATATACACGTAAACATTACAGAATTAAAACTGTCAAAAAAATCATTTCTGAATGCAATTTTTTCAGCTAGCTTTGTTTTGAAGAAAATTTTAAAGCTGAGCATTTGATAAAGCAATGCCAATGAACATTAACACACTGATTAACTATAATCCATAGCGTTAAAAGTAAAATTAGTAAGGGATACAGAAAAATTATTGAAAATTTTAAATGACATAGAGAAAAATAGGCTTTACTTTAACTTCTAAATGTATGCAGCTTAATCAATTAGCTTTCTATTTTTAAAAGACAATTAGGGTTTTCTAATAAAGATGAAGGGAAAAAAAGTTTTAAACTGTTCAAATCATCATAAGCAATAAAAAGAATTATATGCTGCTCATAATAAAGAGAACAGAGGCAGCCTGGCTAAATACAGTTACAACTATGCTTAAGTAAAGCCAACGGACAAAGCGTTAAGCTTGGATAATATTGGATGGACTTGTGAATCTACATCTACGGCCAAAATAACAGGATTAAACAATGTCTGGTGGGGCACTCATTTCTCCATCAGAGAAAGTTCTAGAATTTTTTGCAGCTCCTCTTCCTCCTGCTTCCTGCGACGCTCATCTTCTTCCTGTTCCTGCCTCGACAGCTCTAGGACCATTCTTATGTCATCGTCTTCCATCGGGAGAGGCATAGGAGGTCTGGGATTCAGAGCAGGAGTGTTGGCAAGTTTGGCAGGCATACCTGGCTGCAGGCTGGCGGCAATGGCCCTGTGAGCAAAATTAATATTTTGTATTTTGTTAACATTTGATTCGGATCTTTTCTGAGCAAGTTTGATTTGTTAATTTCTGAGACAAATTTTTTAAATATCTTATTTCCCACAAGAAAACTGAGTAAAGCATGGCAAAATGATAATTTTATTTAATTTATTAGTTTAAAAAATGTTCCTTCTCCTTTTAAAATGTTAATATGTACCAACCTTTGTAGCATTTTGTCTTCATCTTCCAGGCCTGATGGTTCCTTCCCCTTGCTCAAGGCTTCATAAAAGGTTACCTGCAAATTTGTATCAAACAAGAAATTCAGACTAGATATACCTGTAATGAACTCAAAAAAAATCATACAATTTGTGTGTGTTAAGTGGATTAGTATATTACATATAGTAATTCAATTTATGTTGAACTGATAACCACATTAAGTGACAATGATACTCAATGAAATCTCAATAAAATCTATAATTCTAAACATCTTTTCTTCTTCTTCGTTCTTAATTTTAATGTTGGAAGGGTTTCCCTCCAACATAATTAAGTATACGAGTCAACTTGTTATGCGCCATAAGGCCATAAGCTCGCTTTCTTTTTGGATTTGCTTCCATAGCCTTTATCCAACCAAGAACAAACTACAAGTCAGCAGTTGTTTGATTTAGGAGTTTTCTCTCCTAGATGAGTGGCTGTCCCCAGCTATAGAGCATTATCTGACCGGGAGTTCAAACTTGGGACTTTTGGGTTCGGAGTGGTCTAGCGGTAGAGAGCTGGGCTGCTAACCCGTAAGTCTCGAGTTCGAATCCGGGTTCAAGCCAGTAGACCGTCCCTGAGTCCACCCAACTCTGATGGGTACCTAACTCACGTTAGGGAGAGTAAAGGCGGCTGGGCATAGTGCTGACCACAATATCTCTTCATATGCCGAGGTCACAGAAACAAGTGAACTCTACTTCACTTGCCCCATAGACCGTCAGGTTTGAAAGGGAAACTTTTACTTAACCATGAGCTTAACCGACTGGACCACGCCAACCTCCTTCTATACATCAAACAGCCAAAGATACATATGTAACCTATACAACACAAATGTTGACTGACCTGGTCGTTCTCTGTGCCAGACTCTATCAGACTCTGCTGGATGGCAAACTGGAGCAGCTGGTCATCTTCATCCCTCAACCTCTCATGGTGGCTGTCACCACCTGCAGACAACAGACAACATTTGTAACAATTATCTTATATTCTATCCATATCTTTAAATTCAGTAAATGACTGAAGTAAACAAACGTTTGTAACAATTATCTTATATTCTATCTTTAAATTCACTAAATGAACGAAGTAAACAAACTTTAGACAACACCCAACATTTGAAATAACCATCTTAACAACCATCTTACACTCTATCACTATCTTTAAATTCACTTAATGACCGAAATAAACATTTGTAACAATCATCTTACATTTTATCATTTAATTCACTAAATGACCAAAGTAAACAAACTTTAGACAACAGCCAACATTTGTAACAGCCATCTTACATTCTATCTTTAAATTACCTAAATGACTTGTTACATCCACACATCTTAAACTTTAGAATTACAAATGGCAAAAAAATGTCTTGATAATTTTGAAGAGAGCCGGAAAATATTATTTTCAAAAAACTATTAATTGAAAAGCGAAAGTCTGATACCAGATAGTTTGGATTTTAATTCCTGACTGCAATCTATATGGATGGACCTTTAAGTCCACACAGCTATGGTAGATATCTAATATGTCAGTTAATGTTACGGTTACTAGGTATTGCTTTTATCACAAGACTTCCCATCTTGACCAAAAAGTTTTAACAATAATTTACTGACTTATGAATTCGAACATGTTCATATTCACACAACAGCCTAATCAAACACACTAAAACATAAGTGATTTAAATGATTTTCATTCTGAAAACAGTCTACTTTAAATTAAACCTCTAAATAGCTGAATAGCTATACAGAATGTATGAAACACTAGCTATGAGTAGCTGTACTTGCTGTAACAATCAAACAAATGTTAATTAAAATCACACCTATTCTGCCATAAGTGACAGGTGGGTTGAAGCAGTCGTCTTCAATGACACACGTAACGATGTCAGGCGTCTTGACAGATGTCACATACTGAGCCTCGTTTTCAATGGCCTGGATGTTGCCAAAGGTGATTCTAGCATTCAGAACATGGAACAATGGAATTTCTGTGGAAAATATTTAGGACATGGAACAATGGAATTTCTGTGGAAAATATTTAGGACATGGAACAATGGAATTTCTGTGGAAAATATTTAGAACATGGAACAATGGAATTGCTGTGGAAAATATTTAGGACATGGAACAATGGAATTTCTGTGGAAAATATTTAGGACATAGAACAATGGAATTTCTGTGGAAAATATTTAGGACATGGAACAATGGAATTTCTGTGGAAAATATTTAGGATATAGAACAATGGAATTTCTGTGGAAAATATTTAGGATATAGAACAATGGAATTTCTGTGGAAAATATTTAGAACATGGAACAATGGAATTGCTGTGGAAAATATTTAGGACATGGAACAATGGAATTTCTGTGGAAAATATTTAGGACATAGAACAATGGAATTTCTGTGGAAAATATTTAGGACATGGAACAATGGAATTGCTGTGGAAAATATTTAGGACATGGAACAATGGAATTTCTGTGGAAAATATTTAGGACATGGAACAATGGAATTTCTGTGGAAAATATTTAGGACATGGAACAATGGAATTTCTGTGGAAAATATTTAGGACATGGAACAATGGAATTTCTGAGGAAAATATTTAGGAGATGGAACAATGGAATTTCTGTGGAAAATATTTAGGACATGGAACAATGGAATTTCTGTGGAAAATATTTAGGACATGGAACAATGGAATTTCTGTGGAAAATATTTAGGACATGGAACAATGGAATTTCTGTGGAAAATATTTAGGACATAGAACAATGGAATTTCTGTGGAAAATATTTCGGACGTAGAAGTTCTCAGAGATTTGAATAGAAACATTCAACACAGAACAATGGAATTTCAGTGAAAAATATTAAAAACAATTGGATTTTTTGTAAGCATTCAAAAGCTGAAACCTCATATTGTAAACATCTATCTGTTGAAATGAATATCAGATTAAGCTAGAGATTAATGAAAGTATTTTTTTTTTAAATAATATCAAAGAAATTAACTACCACCACAAACCTATCTTGATAGGAAAGCCAGCGGGTAACTGGAGTGTGATGAAGTCTCGTAACTTGGCAAAATGTGCATTGCTCTGTGCCATGAGGTCAATGATAGGAATCACCTGCTCGGGCAGAGACAGGGGGTAGCCCTCACACAGCCACAGGCTGGCCTTGAACTTTTGAACTTTGGTTGACTGCTCCTTGGGTCGGCCTATGTCCTTGTCCCCCAGGTCAACTAGCCTGCTGAAGTACTCCTCAGGGGTGATGTTCCCAGGATTGTATGATGTCACAGTGGAAATCTTCAGATCAGAAAAATAAATGTAACAACATACCTAAAAAAAATCTAGATAGCAGGTGAAAACAAGGAGTACTGAGGAGAAAGCCCCTGAAAACCAAAAGTCACATAACTCTAAAAATGGGAAACCTACTGCATCTAAACTACTGCTACTAACAAGGGAAATAAATCTAAATACCAGATGAAAACAAGTAGTACCAAGGAGAAACCCCCTGAAAACCAAAAGTCACATAACTCTAAAAATGGGAAACCTACTGCATCTAAACTACTGCTACTTGATGTGGAACTCATCGTCTCTTCTGCGGTGCCGAGGAATGATTCGAGTGGAGTCTTGCTGCTGCATTTCTTAGCCTTCAGCTTGTCCTTCCCTGCCAGGTGTTCTGTTCTAGTCTTTGTTACCAGTTCTACATTGTTTGCAGTAAATACCTGGGGAATAAAGAAAAAAACCCCAACTGAAGCTAAATCAATTAAAAATAATACAGAATTCCTGTTGTTAGGAGTCTGATATCAGAAAATACATAAACAATGTTAAATACACTGATCAGGGATGGAATAAGTTCACTTACTTTACATTCGTAGCTGTTAACTAGTTCTGATTTATCACTCCTCCATCCCCAAATGCCAGATTTGCTCCTGAAATATCAGAAAAATAATTAACTTAACTAAGATATCAAGGCCCGTAAATGGGGATGGATCGGACACACGTTAAGAAAAGAAAAAGAAAACATCACAAAACATGCATTGGACTGGAATCCCCAGGGGAAAAGGAGGGTGGGCCAGCCAAGGAAAACATGGAAGAGAACGGTTGAGGAAGAGGCGAAAACAGCTGGGCTCTCATGGGCACAGATTAGAGTAGCAGCCCAAAACCGAGTCCGCTGGAGATGTGCGGTTGCAGCCCTTTGCTCCCAGGGGCCACAAAGGAGTGATGATGAATTAACTTAACTACAGAACAGCTAGGCTACCATAACTCAATGTGGCAATTGGATTACCAGGGTCCTTGTAGGATGACAGACTCGGATCACAGACTAACTAAAACTTAAAAAGTACTTCATTTAACTAAAAAGATCAGCACATTACAAAATTTACCAGAAAAATTACCAGCATATAACCAGAAAAAAAACATATAACCAGAAGATCAACATATTATGAAAAAGATAATATATCCAGTGACCAGAATAAAATGAAGATGTCACAAGTAGTTTGTCTACCTTTCAAATGAAATCCTGTTTGTGTCCACATAGGTTGTGTTGGCAGGGGAGGTCAATCTGGCTGCCACTGCTTCTTCAGATGGCCGCATCACTGAGGGGTCAGCTGACAGTGGCAAGACTTTGATAGTTTCCTGGTAAACTTCATTCAAATCATGATCCACCTCCATTATAGCTGCTGTGTTTTCACCTGAGAAACACAAAAAATATAATAGTTCTAATGTGTTCATTAGTAGCAGTTAAAAATCTGATACATTAAAATAGATAATAAACCAGGCTGTAAACAGAACAATAACATTATGAAAATAACATTCAACGAACAAAATTTGAAAGCTAAGAATTTATTGTTGCAAATTATTGCATCTTTAATTATTTACAACTACAGTATAAAAATTTTAAACTACAGTAAAAAAGAATGAATAAAATTACTATAGAAATGTAAAGTATTCATGTAAAAAAAAAATGTTTAAGAATACAGTATGTATTTCCTATTTGTTAATTACAAACAAAAACTAACTGACCTGTAACTTTAAAAATATAACTGCGACTTCCCCTCTGCCATGTCATATTGTCAAAACCCAGAAGAGTTGTGTCAATGCGAACACTGGAGCCCTTTTTCCACACTTTATATGTATCACTGGGGCACATACGAGATATGAGTGGAACTGAAATAATATTTATTCACGATAACGTTAAGCCTAGGAAAATTACATTCAATGTGTACAAGAGATTAAATAATGTAACCAAAAAAATGATATATTTTAATTTCTTTTTTGTTTACAAAAGCAATTTACCCCAACTGGTAAACTCCCATTTCATTTCCACATAAAAATCTGGAGTCTGAAACAACAATTTTATTTGTTTAAAATCCTTATGAGACGTAACTAAAGTATTGATAAAATCATCATAAAAATGTATTCATAAGTGAAACAAAATTACTTCTTGCAATTTTTTCAGAAGGTCAGGGACACCAACAGTCCTTTTAGAGTATCGCTGGAAATCTCTGTGCTGCAATACAAGCTGTACTATCTCAGGATCTCCTGTGCACACAGCTTCATGGAGAACTGCATTGAAAAGTTTGCAACGTGAATATTAAAGAAACCTTAGAGGCCTGATACATTTGAAGAAAATGTGGGTTTTTCTGTAATGAAATTAGACAAACCAAAAGAGAAGTATGTGAAGGATCTACTCTAGGCTATAAGAAAATTTATACAGATCATATCCCTGATCCTAAAGCAATACCAGCAGGAAAAAAATAATTGAGTTTTTAAAATCTAAGAACACTTAATTCCTTATTAATTATAAAATATGTGTCTATTCCGCCTATAGTGCTGTACAAATAATCATAATTTTTGCTGTTTTTGGTACCTAATCTTAACAAAATATAGCTGGTACAAAATGTCAGTCAAATCCTGTATTGCCAGATAAGAAATACAGGACCTAAATAATAACATTATTATTTGTGCCAAAGCTAAAACTTTTGAAACAAAAGTAAAAACTTTTAAAATCAAGATTTATATGCAAATAGGGCCTACCTGACCAGCATTCTTTGTTTTCCGCATTGGCATTTGCCCCATGCCGTAGTAGTACTCTAGCACTCTCAAGATTACCTAAAGCAACCGCAAGATGAAGAGGGGTACGGCCCCTAGGATCCACAAGTTCTATATCATGCTAAAAAAAATTTAAAATTAGAACTTAGTGCAAAAAAAATGGGCAAGACAGGCAATAAATCAATAGTACAAAATAAAATTGAATGTTTTTAGGCCGATGTTAATACTTATGCTTCTAGGTAGACCTGACTAATTCTTGTAAGGGCATACTATAACTAATTAATTAATAAGGGCTAAACTATAAGCCAGGCTTCAGTTAAAGTAATCAAATGAAACAGGCCTACACAGTACAAATATAGGCTACTATATGTTATATAGCCAACTCCTAACTAGATTCTACTAACATAAATGCATATGTCACTTTATGAAGTCTACTAATAATCTAATGGTTGCAGTTATCTGGCTGCTGAGCAGAAATGCATTCTGACCCAAAGAGAAAAAGCTCTACTTTCTGTTTCAATATCATTGTTGAGGCTTCAACTGCAATGAATCAAAACACTGCTTGCAACTTAGGCCTGAGGTTGAGGAGTGAAATTTGAACATTTTCAATATTTTCAGCTGGGATGAAATGAGTTACAGCAGTTTTTTTTTAACTGAACGAATATTCATTATAGTATAGTTATAGGCCTAATAATTACTTAGGCTAGAAGCCTGAGTAATTTTATTAGTCCCTAACTTTTAAACTATTAGTTAGTATTGGTAACTAAGCCTTAAAAGCCCCTAACTGGCCCAATCTAACTTTTCTAAGAGACTAAGTCCTAACCTAAACTAAAAACCAACAGTGACTTAACGACACTGAACTGAAATCAGATTCTAGTCGGAATAAGATACGCATGCGATACGCATGCGCAATGATGAGAAACTACGACTTAACTTCGCGGCGATGTTTTCTATGGTACTGCGCATGCGTGTGTTTACAACCGCAGAACTCTTAACACCAACCCTAATCCTTTCCCTAACCCTAGCCCTAATCCTAACCCTAATCCTATCCCTAACCCTAATCCTACCCCTAACCCTCATTCTAGCCCTAACCCTAGCCATAGGTCACTGCGCATGCGCAGAGCTATCTTTTGCCGACTAAGTGGAGACGTTGGGGATAAAAATCTTCTTCCGAGTAGACACTTCGTAATTACTTAGGCTAGAAGCCTGAGTAATTTTATTAGTCCCTAACTTTTAAACTATTAGTTAGTATTGGTAACTAAGCCTTAAAAGCCCCTAACTGGCCCAATCTAACTTTTCTAAGAGACTAAGTCCTAACCTAAACTAAAAACCAACAGTGACTTAACGACACTGAACTGAAAACTGAAATCAGTTTGAGTTTTCAATTTTAAATGTATTGACTATTGCTAAGTTCAAACTAAGTTGTACTTGTAGGCCTTTCAATTACTTTGCAATGGAATATGATAGATTAAATTGGGAAATAATGTGATTGAAATTTAGTGAAAGAAAGTGAAAAAAAAAATGTTTATTTTTAGTTAAACCCAGATTTTTAATTCAAGGCGTACCACTTTTTTTTCTAACTCGGCATCTAATTCTCGAAAACTGTTGTGCCACACCATCCAATGAATAGGAAATTCATCTTTCAAGGTCTTCGCCATCCTATCAATCTTCAAAATAATTTAAATAAACAGTAATAAGCCAAATATGGCCTCTATTTCCGTATGATTGACTTCATGTTTTACTATTACATTTATCTTCCTAGCATCTTTCTAGTAGTCTAAATAGTTCTAAGATATTGATTATACTTTACTTCGGAATCAGACTTATTAATGGTAGGTCAAGTCGTAAATAGTCAAACAATACTTTGATGTCGTAAAAGTATGAAAATAGAAATACAAAAAAAGATAGTAAAATGAAGTAGTTATTTGATAACTGAAAAAAACTTTAAGAAATTATTGCTTAACAAACCTTACTTAACAAAATGTTATAATTTGAAAATTAGTAGTGGCGTACTGATTTTCGGCTTGCCTAAACCCCAATATAGCAAAGTGGATCCCTATCTTTTGTGTAAAATATGGAATGATAATGATAACAGTGTTTCTTCCAGACTTTTTTCTCCGGGGGGGGGGGGGGGAAGGACACTGTTAAAACTAGTTAAAAGTATATATTTTTCTATATAAATTCCATGTCGTACGGGGGGGGGGGTCGGTAGACTTTCTTCGGGGGCAAAGCCCCCCCCCCCCCCCCCCGAAGAGATGCCTGGAAGAAACTCTGCCGAAGAGATGTGATGAAGAAACTCTGATAATTGCCTGGTGTACATACAGTGCACATATAGAGTCTATCTATAGACTACAGCAAACTTCCAACGATGCGTGTTCTTTTATATATTTTGAAATGAAAAATATTGATTCGAAAGCTCGAAAAAGGATGTCAAAACTGTCCAAAAAAATTTATTCTTCGGGATGTATTAAAGGGAAGCGACTTCTTTCAATTTTTCAGAAACCAGTTTTTCTATCAGCAAATCTCTCTGGAAGGGAGGGGGGATATTTTCCCCTCCCCCGACGATAGAAGAAAAATATAATTTAAATAGAAAATAAAGGCTAGTTAAACCAGCGCCCCCCCCCCCTCTTTCGAAGTTTCAAGAAACACCGCCGCCACCACAGAGAACAATGGAAGAAATCATGTTAACGAGAACTAGACTGACGAATTAGATCTAGGTCTGCAAACACGGGACCAAAATCATGTGACACTGATGTGTGACGCCATTTTGGGGAACATCAATGGTCTTCATACTACATTTCATTACTCAGGCACGGACTCGAAACCAGTGTTTCTTCCAGACTTTTTTCTCCGGGGGGGGGGGGGGGGCACTTGAAATTTTCGGGGGGGCGGTAGACTTTCTTCGGGGGGGCGGACACTGTTCAAAGTATATATTTTCTATATAAAATATATAAATTTCATTTCGTTCGGGGGGCGGTAAAGAGGTGCCTGGAAGAAACTCTGCTCGAAACCATCGAGAGTTTTAAAACTTTTATTGGTCGCCCTTTACGTCCCCTCGCCCCTCTACGAATATTAAGGAACCTAGGCAGAAAAATACATGCATTTTTCACATTTAAATCTTTAATTCATATGCCATTAGTATTGACTATATAGAATACGACTACTAACTCGAAAGTCTCGAGTTCGGATCCCTGATTCCATCCACCTCTGATGGGAAACAGCAGCTTGGCATAGTGCTGATCATTCTATCCCTTCATATGCCGAAGTCACAGAAACAGGTAAACTGTACTTCATTTGCCACCTGGACCGCCAGGTTCGTAATTTTAATTATGTCTCGGCGAGCGTCCATAAATGTAACGACGTTTAATCTAGAAGTTAGCGAGATTAGAAACTTTCTTTTTGTGTGGTGGGGAACAGCAGGGAACTAATAATAGGCCTACAACGGTTCCCAGAAAGAACCGCAACGGAAAAAAGCGCAACGGAAAAAAGCGCAAATCAAAAAGCGCAACGGAAATAAGCGCACACGGAAAAAAGCGCAAAGAGAAAAAAGCGCACACAGAAAAAAGCGCAAACAGAAAAAAGCGCAAACGGAAAAAAGCGCAAAGAGAAAAAAGCGCACACGGAAAAAAGCGCAAAGAGAAAAAAGCGCAAACAGAAAAAAGCGCAAAGAGAAAAAAGCGCACACAGAAAAAAGCGCAAACAGAAAAAAGCGCAAACGGAAAAAAGCGCAAAGAGAAAAAAGCGCACACGGAAAAAAGCGCAAACAGAAAAAAGCGCACACGGAAAAAAGCGCAAACGGAAAAAAGCGCAAACGGAAAAAAGCGCAAACAGAAAAAAGCGCAAACGGAAAAAAGCGCAAACAGAAAAAAGCGCACACAGAAAAAAGCGCAAACGGAAAAAAGCGCAAACAGAAACAGAAAAATGCGCAACCAGAAAAAACACAACGAAAAATGTGCAAAAGAGAAATTTAGCACATAGACCATATGGACTAGATGACACATTTATACATGACTGTTAGGGCTGCTGTGAAGGTGTCGTGTTTGATCACGTGATCTACTACCATTTAAAGCGTACCACTACCATCTGCATTCCCATCACCACGATACAGGCGATAATCACTTTACACAATGCATATTATTTTCTTGGTCAATTCAACTACTATTCTCGTATAAACATAAAACTATCGACATTACACGAAGTATCTTTCACATTCTCCCTAGTCCGAACTACCTAGCTTGCATACTATAACAACCCGTTCCTAAGGCAAAACTTCACTCTCTTTCATCCGCGTCATCAAACATGCATTCGTCATATCTCTCGTAACATCATTCATTCGCACCAAAATAACAATTTTGTATTTAATTTTTTTCACATTATGACGCACCTACCTACCTACCTACTACCCACCTACCCACCTACCTACCTACCTAACTACCCACCTACCCACTTACCCACCTACCCACCTACCCGCCTACATACTTACCAAACTACCCACCAAAAAAGTATCGGCGAAGTTCGTAAGTTTCGTAAACTGTACTAGACATCTTTTTTTTAATGAAAATTCATTGACATCATTGACATATGTTACATATATGTTACATTTTGCGACAACCTTAATTAGTGCGTTGGGCTTGTATGAAAACTCACTTCGAACTAACTCAATTACATGCTATTTATTTTAACATTACACGGTAAGCGTCACCCAACTGTTGTGATGTGAGGCGAGGACAGGTTCGACAATAAACCAACACGAAAGTACGAAAGAGACAAAGATTGCCTATTAGAGAATGGGCCCCTTAACTTTCCTAACCCCACCATTTATTATACACTACCTAACCTCTAAATTTACTGCGCTAAATGTCACTTCCCTCCCAATCGTTCCTATTCTACAGAATTGTGTATACTATTTATTTACATTCTTTAATCTCAATATAACTAAAATAGACTTTTGTTTGAAGGGTAATGAAAACATGTAAACAAAAGGGACGCTACTCTAAATCTATGCGAATACTTATATGCAGTGTGGGTGGGTGGATGGATGTGTGGGTGGGTGGATGGATGTGTAGGTGAGTGGTACGCTTTAAATGGTAGTAGATCACGTGATCAAACACGACACTCTCACGGCAGCCCTAACAGTCATGTATAAATGTGTCATCTAGTCCATATGGTCTTTGTGCTAAATTTCTCTTTTGCACATTTTTCGTTGTGTTTTTTCTGGTTGCGCATTTTTCTGTTTCTGTTTGCGCTTTTTTCCGTTTGCGCTTTTTTCTGTGTGCGCTTTTTTCTGTTTGCGCTTTTTTCCGTTTGCGCTTTTTTCTGTTTGCGCTTTTTTCTGTGTGCGCTTTTTTCTGTTTGCGCTTTTTTCCGTTTGCGCTTTTTTCTGTTTGCGCTTTTTTCCGTTTGCGCTTTTTTCCGTTTGCGCTTTTTTCCGTGTGCGCTTTTTTCTGTTTGCGCTTTTTTCCGTGTGCGCTTTTTTCTCTTTGCGCTTTTTTCCGTGTGCGCTTTTTTCTCTTTGCGCTTTTTTCCGTTTGCGCTTTTTTCTGTTTGCGCTTTTTTCTGTGTGCGCTTTTTTCTCTTTGCGCTTTTTTCCGTTTGCGCTTTTTTCTCTTTGCGCTTTTTTCTGTGTGCGCTTTTTTCTCTTTGCGCTTTTTTCCGTGTGCGCTTATTTCCGTTGCGCTTTTTGTTTTGCGCTTTTTTCCGTTGCGCTTTTTTCCGTTGCGGTTCTTTCCGGCCACCGCCTACAACAACTTCAGTTATTTCAAATTTAGTAATACATTTGTGGGGATATAAAAATTTGTCTGTATCATTCGTCGAAGATTATATCTCCTTTTTTTTCATTAAATAAAAACAAAAAGTTGTTTTTAAAAAATGTATCTCCCCGGCGGGGAATCGAACCCCGGTCTCCCGCGTGACAGGCGGGGATACTTACCACTATACTACCGAGGATACATACGTTACCAGAAATGCAATGCAGTTTTTCTTATCAGAATAAAGTTAAGAAATGCTGATAAACGATTTTCTTTTTTTTTTTTTTTTTTTTTTGTCTTTTTATGCATTTTAGTGACAGTTTTAAGAAATAGACCTATGATTTAGGTCTATATTTGTTATGTTGTTTTACTCTGGTAACTGGTAGTATATATGATGCTATAGCGCACAGAAACACACACACAGCATGGCCCTTGAAACATTTTTATATTTTAAGGTTTCATTAAAACTAACTCTCTCAAACTATAGGAAGTCTTTTAGTCTATCTTCTTCTAGATCTAGAATCTAGTACTTTTTTTTCGCTACCAATCACGTTTCTTTATTCAGCGCGGAGCCCGCATTTCCACTCCCACACAATGGGACTATGTAATAAAATTATTAAAAAAACTAAAAAAAAAAACTTGATTGCAACAACCTTCTAATTAATGCACTGAAAATATAAAAAAACTGATTTGTTTTCTTTCATAAAAACTTTTGTCGCTAAAAATTGTAAAAAATCTCATGATCGAAAATAAAAACATGCTTCCAAATGACATCCGTTACTTTAAAGTTACCATCAATGATAAGGGGTCATCCATAAATGCAGTGTTTCTTCCAGACTTTTTTCTCCGGGGGGGGGGGGGGGCACTTGAAATCTTCGCGGGGGGGGGCGGTAAACTTTCTTCGGGGGGGGGGGGCGGACACTGTTAAAAGTATATATTTTCTATATAAATTATATACATTTCATTTCGTTCGGGGGGGGGGGGGGTAAAAAAATTTCGGGGGGCAAAGCCCCCCCGAAATAGATGCCTGGAAGAAACTCTGCATAAATGACATCCCACTCGGGGGTCCGTAATTTTGTGACGATGTGTGATGAGGGGGAGGGGGGGGGGGGGTTCAGATGTTGCGAAGTCACATTTTTGCATTATATAAAAGCAATGTTAGAAAACGAATTTTAGACGTTATTTCGCGTTTTAGATAACTGTTTTAATAAATTGTAATAGTTTAGACAAGATTTTAGAAAAATATCGATGTTTTAAAAAAAATTAATTGCAATTTTGAGGGGGGGTTGTAGGTTGAGGTGTGACGTCATTTTAGGCGGGGGGGGGGGGGGGGGGCTGGCTTTTTGTGACGACGTGTGATGGAGGGAGGGGGGAGGTAAAAATCGTCCAAAAAAGCGTGACGTCATTTATGGATGACCCCTAAGACTGCCTAGCTGAACTGCAATTTTTAAACCAAGAACTGTAAATAATTGTAAATATCCAAAGTTTTGGCATATGACACACAATAAACGTTCTGTCGTAGGTTTAGAAGTCACCAGTAAAAGAGCACAAACAAAAATTTGCGCACGCAAAAAAAATCATCAAACGCAGTGGTGTCACTTTTTGGTCGTGTGTCACCTAGTGTGGTAACAGATAGTATGTCACCTCACACACTCCAACAATTTGGCATTTCAGTTCGGTGTCACCCTCTCCCCCTGCTATTTTATTACTTTAACTTGACAAAACATTATTTTGTCTTTACATTTTTCTATTTGGGGTCTCTCCCTTTGTGGTGCGACTGGGTGCGGATCTTGACGCCACTCTTCACACGGAAAAATGAGCATACGGATAATTCAGCGCACAAAGATCAGCCACAGCGCCGCCTAGGTCTATCTATTGCCTTGTACCAATGCTACCACGATGAAGGATATGTTTCTAAAACCTGTTCGGTCATTACATTTTGTAGGCCTTCATTCTATATTATATAGACTCTATGAGTAAACCAATGTAAGCGATTCTGATTACATAAATTGAAAGTTTTTTAAGCTCCCTTATCTGTTGTCACTAACCAAGAAATACGTATTACTATAAAACTGTTATATGACAATTTAAAACAATGTCTACTAAGAGTCTACTTCCTCTATGCTCAATAATATGTGGACTATTTGTGGACTATCCTTTATTTGCTCAAATGGGCGTGTCCTATGCTGTAACAGATTTTTTTTTTCAAAAATACGTCCTGCACTGTAAAAATTTTGTATAAACGTATGTCCTATGGTGCATCATATTTGTGTAAACTCATGTTCTATGTAGTATCAGATTTTCGTAGACTTATGTCCCATGTTGTATCATATTTGTATACTATAAAGTATGTCCTATGGTGCATCATATCTGTGTAAACTCATGTTCTATGTTGTATCAGATTTGTGTAAACGAATGTCCTATGGTGCATCATATTTGTATAAACGTATGTCCTATGCTGTAACAGATTGTATACAGTTATGTCATATATATATATATATATATATATATATATATATATATATATATATATATATATATATATATATATATAACTGAATGTATAAATATTGGATATATGTATATATATATATATATATATATATATATATATATATATATATATATATATATATATATATATAACTGAATGTATAAATATTGGAGATATATATATATATATATATATATATATATATATATATATATATATATATATATCCTATACTGTAAAATGTGTGTATATTATGTCCTATACTGTAGCGGATTGTATACATGCATATATATATATATATATATATATATATATATATATATATATATATATATATATATATATATATATATATATATATATATATATATATCCTATACTGTAAAATGTGTGTATATTATGTCCTATACTGTAGCAGATTGTATACATGCTTGTCCAACGCTATTTACATTTGTTTAAACGTGTGTTTTATGCTTTGTTAGAGTTGTATAAACTTGCCTGACAGTTTAATATGATCTTATGTTGTTCGCTCGCCCAATGCCTTCTTACATCCGAATCATTCGCTGAAACCAATCTTTCCAAAAGGATACGGATATTATACTCTCAAAGCTGTAACGTGTTACAATATTCTCAACTGTTCCGAATGCTGCATGGAAAACAATCTACAAATGTATCCGATAAACGTAGTTTTCTATTTTTAGATTTAAAAAATTTACTATTTTTGAATGGATACGTTTTTTTAACCACTCAGTTTTTAATTTGATTAGAAACTTTTTTTTTTTAAACGTGACGTGTATCTATCTTGATTTTTTTATCGCATTTGGAATGGCTATTTTATATTATATATTTTTAAAATTCCGTACCTAAAAATAGTTTTGCTTTAACCTATTTTATAAAAATAGCACTCTAATGTGTTGTTGTTTTTTTTTTACATGTATTGACCAATCGCTACATTTGTGATAAAATTACACCTTTTATCAACTCTTAGTTTTACAAATGCTTACTGATCCAAATTAGATACCCCTTCAATGCAAAAAAGCCTAGTTATCCTCTGCTTCACGTAGTATTATTTTATCTGTAACGCTGAAAGTGTCAACGTTGTAATCTCTCAAGTCCACTCTAATATGATATCTCTGATGATTGGATTACCCCCCCTTGGTAAAATGAACAATGGGTCACGCAAGCACCCTACTGTGACGCCATAGTTCTGTTTACGTCAGACTTCTAGCAGGTAGTTTATTACTGCTTTTAAAAAAATTCACCGGTTTCAAAACTGCACAATCACGATTTTTCAAGTAACCTGAAACGCACTTTTAAAATTATATCTCGTTATTGTTATTATTTTTTTTAAAAATATCTGTTGTTAAAGTTAAAGTATATAGATTTACATTCTATTTAAAACATTTTTTTCTTTTTCGTTGGGTGTGTGTGTGGGGGGGGGGGGGTAGACTTGCTTAGGGGGAGGGGGAGTGAGTTCTTCAGGAGGTGCCTGAAGAACCACTGCGTAGATTGTCGTGACCGAACTGCACCTTATGTCTAAAACCAGGTGGTGCGATGCTCTAGGCAGCAAAAGTCTGGTAGAAATCCGAGTGTCTAGCGGCATGTGATATGGGTGAAATTCAGTGTTTCTTCCAGACTTTTTTCTCCGGGGAGCACTTGAAATTTTCGGGGGGGGGGGGGGGGGGCGGACACTATCAAAAGTATATATTTTCTTAAAAAATCCATTTCGTTCGGGGGGGGGGGGTGGGAAGGGAGGGCGGTAGACTTTCTTCGCCCCCCCCCCCCCCCCGAAGAGATGCCTGGAAGAAACTCTAGTGAAATTCCCGATTCTTAACCCTATTCCAGCCGGCCTAGCTAATGAGCATAAGCTAAGGCCGTCGGATAATAGTTATTAGTATAGTTATTTGTAATGTAAATAAGTTGCATTTTCGAATCTGACGGTCAATGGGGCACGTGAGGTAGAGTTCACCTGTTTCTGTGACATCGGCATATGAAGGGATAATGATTGTGGTCAACACTATGCCCTAACTATGCCACCTTAAAATTAATTACTGTTTATAAACTACTTTTATATTGATCATATTTTTAATCTTTTACTGTTGTATTTAACTTAACCAGTTTCATGAAGAAAAAAAACAGGTTCTTCAAGATTGTTCTCTTGAGCCTGCAGAAACAGAGCCAGATTCAAAATGCATTGAACAAGAGCGTGTTAAGTTGATTATACTGTAAATGCCCATTAGCTTACCCACACACCCCTTCACACATACAATATCGACCCTCCACCATTGCTCATCGCAAAGCTACATAAAAATGGCTATTATAATTATGAAAACCTAACCCTAAGAATGAATGATTAAATTATCTACAGAAGATAATTTATGGAAAGGAGTGTTGCATCCCGAATAACTCAGGATCCTGACTGAAATCAGTAGGACGTCCTGAGTCTCTAACACCATCCCTTCTTCCTGTGCCTCGAATGATCTTCTGATCAATCGTGGTAGATCACGAAATTATAATTTAATGTAAAACGTTACAGTTAATATCCGAACAAATAATAGGATTCAAATATATAAATATACGCAATTGGTACATTTTTTTAAAATGTGTATACTGTATGATTCATTATAATTATACTTATCATTCATCTTTTGAATCGTTAACTGGTCGGAAAAATAGCCTGTTTCGTTGTTTTCTGTTGTTGTTTTATATTTGTTTTAACTTATGCAGGAAGCGCAAAGAAAGTGGGACGGACAAAAAGAAAATCATTTCATAATTTTAGTCTGCTTCAAACTGTAACGTTATCTTTGAGATAGCACTAGGGTGGTTGGGGGGTAAGATTGCTGGGGTTATAATACTATCACAACACCGTACAATTCGTTACGCATCCTCCACCACCCCGCCCTTTCTCACAAACACAAGGAGTATCCCCATCAAAGCTGTGTCCCCCATCAGATCAGTGGGTCTCCCCCGTCCTTTACACTCACTAAATAATTCGTGACTCGACCGGGGTTTACCTTTGAAAGGGATTCCCAAACCTCGTCCCAACGTAAAATCACGTAATTTAACCCAATTTAACTTAAAATTAGATTAATTGGGCCCGGATTTTGAAGATTCTTCCGCAATGTAGTACAAGAAGATCAGCTCCTCCTAAGTTCGATATGTCTTGTGTGTCCAATAATAGCCAATGACCTGGATGGCGGGTTTCCCTGACCCTATCAGGAAGACCAGCTTGTATAAAAACGATGGTGTGAGTCCACATAGACTCAGAGAACGATCTTGCTTTAGCATTAAACACATTCGTACACAAGTCTGTGGAGCTTTCAGATTTTCTACCTCTGCCATCAAGAAGATAAATCATGGTAAGTTGTGTGCTGCTAAAGGCTATCTATCACAGGATCTAAGTCCAGTGTTCGACCAATGGCTACCACATAATGAAGGCCCAGTGTATAATCTATGGCTATCACGGGAAGTAGGCGATGGTGCATTGTTCGACCAATGGCTATCACGTGACGAGGGTCCAATGTACGGTCTATGGCTATTACAAAAAGTAGGCGTTAAGTCCAGTGTCTGACCAATGGCTATCACAGGTAGTCGGTGTAGGTCCGTTGTTCGACCAATGGATATCACATGATGTAGATCTGTTGTTCAACCAATGGCTATCACATGATGTAGGTCCGTTGTTCGACCAATGGCTATCACATGATATAGGTCCAGTGTTCGACCAATTGCTATCACGTGATGAGGGTCCAGTGTCTGACCAATAGCTATCACATGATGTAGGTCCGTTGTTCGACCAATGGATATCAAATGTATGGTCCATGGCTATCACATGAAGTAGATGTAGGACCAGTGTCCGACCAACGAGTATAACATGGCGTAGGTCTTCATGATGATGTAGTTATTACAAGGAGATCGTAAAACACAACAAAAAATTGTATTTGTTCTGAAAATTTTAATATTTTTGACGAAAACGCTTTGTCGGGCATTTTCTTTGTTATGTTGATGGGAAGGGAGGCATTAAACGAGTCTGTGTATTTAGTGTGTATTTAGGAAATTGTCTGCAGACTATCACTAAGGCAACTAGAGTTTTGTACCTTGGTGGGCTTCAGTAATCAGTCAAGGGTTGTTTTTTATTTTAAATAATTATAAAAAATTCAAGGTTCAATATTGTAATAGCTTCTCGGTTTTCTTATGTTGTTTTTTTTTTACTTTTATCCTAGAATGATTTTTTTTTCCGCTAGATCTAAACCAACATTCTAACCATTTATTTAAAGAAATGAATTTCAAATAAATCTGTTTTAAAATTTCAGCAGTTTTTCATTCAAGCTATACTCGCTTTGATGATTGTGGTTTCCGTTTCACCTGTTTTGAGCTGTGAAGACCCAGACTACCTACAACATTTAAAAAAACTGGTGCAAGATTTCTACGAATTTGTTCCCGACACTTCTGACTTTATCGTCCAAGGGCCGTGCACTTTTGTTGACGGTAAGCTCCCTTGCCTCGAGTTATCTGTTTTCTCTCCTAGACTAGGGCCTATTTAAAAAAATTAAAATTTTGTAAATAATAGACGTGTTTTTATTTTTATTTTAGACATTTTAAAATGTAGACCTTGTTCTTCCTATGTTTATATATTTTAACCTGAAGATGTTCTACCCGTGTTTGACTAAGAAACATTTTTTTTAAAGAAAAAGGTATTAGAAAACCGTTAGAACTAATAATAGTATGATCGTTAACCATTATGCGTGAATATTATTAAATTTAAAATAATGCTAACACTAATTCAAGACCTAACCGTTCAAACTTTCAGGCTTTATTTATTTATTTCATCAAACACGGTACATTTAGTTATGTTTACATTTTAAAAAAAACATAGTCAAACAGTCCATTAGTCAAACTTCAATATTTCATTAGATAACAAAATAGCCAAGCCACGATGGACCGTGTCAAACAACGTTCACAGCTCTAGACTCACTTGTCCATGGACGCACGGCATCAATGAAGATGAAGCAGGCACAAGGTAAATTCGTTTTTACGTACTTTGTAAATGGGATGGAGTGGTCGAATAGTAGAGCGTTCGACTGGTAACCTGCAAGTCGGATTTCAAATCCCGGTATTGGATCCGAATGATGTCCCTGAGCCCACCCAGCTCTGATAAGTACCTGACTTATGTTAAGGAAAGTAATGTCAGCTGGGTATAGTGCTGACGACACTATCCCTTCATATGCCGATGTCACTGAAACAGGTGAACTCTACTTCATCTGCCACATGGACCGTAAAGTTCGAAAGGAAACTTTTTTACTTTGTAAACCTCAAAACCATCAGATACGATTTTAATTTGTGTATCTATTACTATTCAAATATTAGTTTTGAGGTTAACCATTATGGGAACTTTCTCTTCAGATACCCCTGCAGGTTGTATGAAGCCAGACAAATTCCCTCCTTCAGAAACCATACACAGCTTCCACAAGATATTATCCAGACATGTTTGAAAACCCAAAACCAAAGGTACTTACAAAATATGTTAACCGTCATCAGATTTTTTTTTTCTTTTTGTAAAAAAAAAAATGTTATTGCATTAAGACGAAGGCCAAACAAAGAAAGAAAAAAAAAAGTTAGGTTAAATAATCAGTTATTTCCCATGGTTAAGTAATCAGCAGTTGTTTCCCTTTAATGTGTAGTAGAATATGCTTAGGCTTCTAATCTATCATATACTGGCGAACACATAATTGCTTTGTTTAAACAAAGCAATAGCTTGCTTTAATCACTATTGTTTGTTTAATGATAGTTTTCAATTTAGAAATTTTAATATGTATAAAATACTTAAAAGCTTTATAAAAAATTATTTGATTAACAGATCAAGGCCAATTGAGAACCATGAAGGAAGAACTTGTCAGCCCTTGCACCAGGTTGTCCCAGTGGTTGAGAAAACCGGTTGTCGGGATGGTGTGAATGATTATGCCATCCGAAACATATCCTTAACTATCGGATACACTTGTACCTTTAGGCAGTATCCATAGAAAATATGGTTAAGGCTGATTAAAATATTTTAAATAATAGAGCAAAATAAATTGTATTACTATTTTTAGAAAAACTGTTTATAATACTTTAATTTATTTTAATTGAAAATTATTATTTTTTATGAAAAGAAACATTTTAGTCTTTGTTGAATTTTTTTTAAACAGTTTTAAACTGTAAGTATTATTGTTAATAAAAAAAATTCTATATTTTTAAACAAATCATGTGTGATAATAATGATAATGTAAGTAAATTGTAAATTTATTTATTTTTAAAATTAATTTTTATAACATTGTAAAACTGAATTAAATATAACTGGGTTTATACTACTGATATTTCTGTGAAAACATTAACGAATAATAGATTTCTCACTAATGAAAATGTTTATTATACTAATTAATCTTATCAAAACTATTTAAATGCTTACATCTGTTTATACAATAATAATGAATAACATAAGTACATTTTCTATGGTATATTAGTTGTATGTAGCTTACATTTTGGTTTACCAAATTTGGAAAATGTTTTTGTTTGGTAGTTTTATGCATTTATTATATTGAAAATATTGTCCTAACATGAAATCTGTTTAACTAACATTTAGTTGTTTTTTTTTAAATTTGATTTTATGGTCAAGTTTAAAGTATAATTTTTTAGTTCTTTACAAAGCCAATGTTGGCATGTCATATTATTTTTATCTATTTATCTATAAAAATGTTGATTTCATGGTCAAGTTTAAAGTATAATTTTTTAATTCTTTACAAAGCCAATGTTGGCATGTCATATTATTTTTATCTATTTATCTATAAAAATGTTGATTTCATGGTCAAGTTTAAAGTATAATTTTTTAGTTCTTTACAAAGCCAATGTTGGCATGTCATATTATTTTTATCTATTTATCTATAAAAATGTTGATTTCATGGTCAAGTTTAAAGTATAATTTTTTAGTTCTTTACAAAGCCCATGTTGGCATGTCATATTTTTTATCTATTTATGTTGAAAGATCCGTCCATTAACTATCTTGTATAGTTACTTCTTTCACTTTTTACTTTTTTTGTACAAATGTTGCACAATCCATCCATCTTTTATGTTATTAAAAAATCATTTTTTGAATAAAATGTTATGCAAATTATTTTTTGAAATGTGAAAAATATATTTTAAACTTTAAAAAATTATTGTATAATTTTGATTTGTATTTTTAAAGTATTTTTTTTTTTTTTTTTTTTAAAACATTTACATTGTTTGCTGCTTTTTATCAATCTAAAAAATTTGGTGCTAATCATTTTTAAAATGTAAGTCAAATATATGTAACTATTGCAGAAAAAATTAGAATTTTTTAAGGTCTAGGCTCAAAACACTGATTCATACAATTTTCTTCTGGTAAAAAGATTAAATTTAAGGTTCACACACATGCATAGTATTTTTATTTACTATTTTATTGCTCTAGAACTTTCTTAAGACTGTGTGACCAAAAATAATAAGTATACCCGAACTCAATACAATTATAAACATAACTGTTACAAACCTAAGCACATAGAAAAACCATAAGCAATAAGGAATGTTAAATGCCATAAATATTTCTCAACTACTGCCTATAACTAGACACAAAATCCCATTGACTATCAATTCTTTATACAAAATGTATTTGGTATTCTATTGTAAAACTTTTTACAGGAAATCTTTTACTTGATGCAACTTGATTAAACAATAATTCAACTAATGTGACAGTGCAAATTATTTTCTTTGGACTTTCCTTGTTTTTATATTTACAGTATAAAGTTTTCTGATGAGTTATTTTTAGTTTCTTTAAGGAAGCAGAAAATTGTTTATCAACAAAGGAAGTAAAACAACATATACATTTTAAAATAAAACTCCAGAAGTAGGTCTGAATGTTTTTGCATAATATGTAATTTCTTCAACATGCTCATTTTCTAAGTTAAAAAAAAAAATCTTACAAAAGTAAAATAATTTATTCCATGCTCATTTTCACAGTAGCATTATCATTGACTGATTATGAATTTAAAAAACAGACAAACAAACATATTCACAAAACCGGGAAAATTTAAATAGCAAATAAAATTGTGTTACTTTGCTATCTAATGAACACATTTATTAGAAAAAAATATCTAAACTAGTGAACAATAGACTATCTTAATTAAAAAATTGTCTAGCATGCTATTAGCAAGTATGACAAATGCAATACAAAGGTGCAGAATAATAAGAATGACCAGAGAGACAGAGTATAAGTAAATCCTCTGAATTAATGTCATCTAGAGTGAGGTCAACTTAACATTAGTGTGATCTTAAGTGAGGTAAACGTGAGTGAAATTTTAACAAGTCTATTATAAGTGAGCTTTTGTTCAGTGGTAAAAAGTCAAGAAACATGGAGATAAAATGTGCATAAAAATCATATACTGGTCCACTGTAACTGTCCATTAGATGTGCATTTATTTTTCAAATAACATATAACAGTGATAAATTTTAGTTATAAAATAACAAGATGTCACCAAACAGGCTATTTATTTATTAACACCATCTAACTAAAACAACTTAAGCTCATTAAAAACAATCTAACATTTAAATTGTTTCTTTTAAGAAAGAGTACGATTAAAATGTTTTAGTGAAGTTTTAAAAATTATAATTTTTAAAATATTAATTATGCTTGTGACACTGGCAGTTACTTATGTGACTGTAACAAAGTAAAGCAATGGATTCAATGCTTTTAGTTTATCAATGCCAATACTGCTCATTATAAAAACAATAAATGCTTTATAAATAAATGCTATATGCTAACACAGGTGAGTCTTTTTGGTGCGTACCTTCTGGAACACTTTTTCAGATTTTCCTTTCAATGACATTTTGATTTGGGTTGAAAGACTGAACTAAAATATAAATAAATAATAGTTTGGAAGCTAAATTGTGGAAGCTATTCATCTTTAAAGCCTTGCTCAAAGACAGCTGAGACATACTGCTTGAACCACCTGTACATGTAGCTTCTGTCACGAGGGAAGGTCCCTTCTAAAAAGCCTATATGTCCTCCATGTGATGTCTTGACAATGGCAATGTTGTCATTCTGTTCTGCCTCTGCCATTGGTATGGCTTTAAAGTAAACATTTCATATTAAACTTTGCAAGGGACATGATGTGTTACATTTTAAAGGTGGTGATTATAAACTCTAAAACTTGAAACATTTAAATTACTGGTATAATGAATTTTTTTTTAAAAGGAAGAATGAGTAGTCCTAATTCTAATTTTAATTGTTGATTTTTTATATTTTTAATTTTAGGGTAAGAAATTTTTCTCTTTAAACGTAAAATGGAAGGTGGGGATGGACATATGGCTAATAAAATAAACAAATTTTTTTTTTTTCTTGCACCGTTAAAGATGTTAGACAACTTGACTCAATTTCTGGAAAAAGATTCTTAATACTTAACCAGGCAGTAAAAAAAAAAAAAAAAAAGCTTACAGTGTTCCGGTGAAAAAGGGTCATCAGCAGCACTCAGACACAGGACAGGCTTGGCCAGTGCATGGACCTTGGTATGCAGAGATGCTTCAGTGTAGTAGTGATCTACTGAGTCATAGCCAAACAGTTTGGAGGTGAAACGCTCATCAAAGTCTTTGATTGATTCACTCTGAGGAAAGAACACAAAACAATTGTAAATTGATGGTAAAATAAATGTTAGTGTCTAATTAAAAACAAGTAGTATTTGAACTTTTTGAACACTAACTAAACTAAAATATGATAACTGTTTCTGTGTTTTATAACTCATGTACCTTGTGTTATTAATCTAGGAAAGTCACCTTTCAAATGTTAGTTTTTACATTTAAATAATAATGTATAAAGTTGTAGGAAGTGATAAGGGCTCATTACTCATAATTAATCAAACTCTTACATTAATTGAATGATTCTTTTTCATTTTTGATTATGAGATCTATCCATTTTTATTTTTAGAAAATTTACAACTCTCTTATGAGTCAATAGCAGCAAAAATATTGAATTAAAAATATTAAACAAGAGTGGCTTACCCTTAACACATGAGCTGTGTCAATATCTAAGTGGTGTTCAAACAAGTGGAGATTCCTGAAATTCCATAGTGGTTTATACTTCAGTAACAAGTAATAAGCATTGTGTTGTTGAATTCTTTTTTAAAATGTTTTAATGCAATTTTCTTTAAATTTATTTATTCATTAGTATCACTATGTTAACCAATTATAATATACAGACTTTAAGCCATAACACAGCCAAAAGCATTTAGTTTAGCTATGTTTGTTATACTGCATTTCAATATTTTCATGCAATAAATAATAAAACAAAAAATGACCAGTAATAAAATAACACATTCAAAGGTAAATAATCTGTGTTATATACATCCATACCAAAAACATTAGATGGTTGGAATTTTAATAAAATGTATAAACCTTGTTAATGTTGTAAATTGTTTCATTTATTTGAAAAGATATTAAATCTACAGTGAGGTATTCAATTTCTATAATTTTTATAGCACTAACGTAGATAATTATATATTTTCCTTATAGTTTTAGATAATTTCTTACAATTAAAACTAGATACAGTGAATTCAGTTGCCCGTATTAAGTAATGTAGTTTTTGTCTCCATAAAATAATCCAAAACAAATAGGAAAATAAGAAAAATTAAAGGAAAAAGGCTATTTTAAAAAGAGTGTAGCTTGTTGCTAGCCTGTATAAGGTACAGCAATGATTAAGCATAATGGTGGAGAACAACTGAAGTATAGGTGATGAAAAGCCATTAAAAAGTTCTCTTCTAGCATTCATCTAACACAACAAAACAGAAAAATCATCTATTAAACATTCGTTCAAAGAATTCAGTAGAAATGCAATTCTATATTTATATGTATAATAAACATAAATAATTCCACGAAGTAAAAAATATGAATATTCCATGGCAAATTTAAATTTAACTTTTGCAATGCAAGCAAGATATTCCAACACAAAAAAATTAACTCTTTTCATGCACTCAGGACACTCATTAACAATAATGTAAATGAATTGAAAGCCTTCCATAAAAGATTTCCACAAGTAGAGGGTTGAGGGAATGGTAAAATAAGTCTATAGATGAGTATAAGTAGCAAGTCCAAGGATATAGCTCACCAATTTACATGTATAATATCTATTTTTACATTTAGTCAAATGTCAGCTTTATGTATGAGGCATTTAAGTTTCGTCTAATATTGCATTTAAGAGCAGTGTAACTTTTAATTTTCACAGATATTTTTTTCTTTTCCTCCTGGCATTTTGGTGACATTTTTTTAGTTACAGACAATAACACAGGTTTCATCTTTCAAAACTAAACACATCTTGGAGTTGCATAAAAAATATCAGAAAGGTGAATAGGGTTACACGGATGTCTTTTATGGATGGTTCTGTTATATCTAGAACACATACTCGAAGCAAGAAGTGCACTACCTTACCACATGGTAGAACACTGGGAAGTGGAACTGATAGTAAATCAAGCTGATTCCTAAACTCACTTCTCGACTAAATAACACAGTGACTTGGCCAGAGTCTTGTTGAAGAGATAATAGTTAATGGCCTTATCCAGTGAATCGCAAGCAGCAAACACATCCCAACCTACTGAGATGCTCATGGCGGCTATTAGATCAGCAGATTTCCCTTTTAATGCCATGTAGTTGAAAATAATCATGCTGCAAATAACAAGGTTAACTGCAAAGACAAGGACATAAAACTGTAGTGACCAGTGCTGGAGGCACAGCAAGTCAGAAGAGAGAAATCTGGACACTTGACCGACAGACTTTTAGGTACTTATAAATATGCGAGCAGGACAAAACTATATCCTATCAAGTTTTTTTTTTTATATTATATTAGGGTCAAGAACGAAGATAGATTTCGATTATACATAAGGCTATATTTAAAGCCAGGGTTTAAGTAGTATTACGTAGTATTACTACCACAAGATATAGCATCAATTCCATCCTGATGACATATTAATAAGTACCGATTTTTTTTAAATTAAAAAATTTAAACTGCCCAGACAAGTAGTTCTGACTGGCAACACTCTAGACCTAGCCACTACCTCTGATACAATACTGAAGCACTCACTTCCTCAACAAGTGACAAAGGTTGCTCGCTAGCCTCCTATTAAATATCCAATAATTTACTGGCTGCTCCAGTGTTTTTGTTGATTCGCTAAAGTTGTACGCTGGAGAGCAGACGATGCCAGCAATTAACTTGCTCCCCTGACCACTTCTTGCTAAATAGTTGAACAATATTGCTCTACGTAAAAGATGGACATAGAAATATACAACATTGAGTCTGGTTTTTTTGTGTTTACAATCAGTATATCAACACGGTAATATTGCCTTTGGTTCCTGGAATATTATACTAACCTCTAATAGTTTCAGCCTGTATAAAGTTCAAGGTTAATTTATTGATCCATCAAGATATTTAATGCTCACATATTTAATAATTTATGGACATTAATCAGCATAATAACATAAAAAATAAATTTTCAAAAACTTTTGATTAACTGTACTAATGATTTAGAAACCATGAGACAAGAAAATTCAACACATTGCTTTAAGGTTAAATGATTCTCAAATCTGTTAAATATAATTAACTTCATTAATCTTAAAAGTTACTTAAATATTTGTTACATTTTTGGAGTGAAATAATTTAATCCAAGTATTACTTAGAAACTTCTTTTATTTAAAAAAAAACACCATTAAGTCTTTAAAATATATATCAACACTTAACAACTTACCCTCCTAGAGATACTCCTACCCCCATCAGAGGCGCATTAGGGTACTTGTTTTTGACATGTTGTATAACAAACTCTGTATCTTCAATGTTGGCAGCACAATAGGTTCTTGGGGTCTGGTTTGTTAAAGAAAATATGTTAAATACTGTAGACTAGTTACCATAACAGTAGAACACAAACATTTATCACTGCTTGGATGTTTTTCTTAAAAATAATGATTGTCTCTGGAGACAACAGTTAAACGACATGAGAATCTGTGAATCCTGATTGTAACTACAAAGCTTCACAGCATTGTGTTATGGTTATACTAATAATTATACACATTATGGGTAAGGGAGGCCCCAAGATTTTTCTGTATTTTCAAGGGAGCTGTTGTGGCAAAATTTGAAAACCACCACTGCCTTGTACCAAGTTTCTACTGTTTACTTATTATACCAACATCCAAGTTTGATACCTTAAGCTTAGTGTCTCCTGTCCCTCTGTTATTAAAGACCACAGATCTGTATCCCAAGTCATTTGCATCATGCACCATGTGGAGGATATAATTTTCTTTGCTGCTCCCTGATTCATGAGAAGGGGTATTTCTTAACATATTTTTAAACAACAAGTAAGTAATATGTAAATTTATCATTTATGCTATCATAAACTGCGGATTCACATTCATTGTTTGCATATTTTCAAGACATAGAAAACTTAAATGTTGACGAATATTTGTACAGCCTACCTGTGAGCCCAGGGAGCATTACAATAGTGGGTCTCAAATCTTTGGTGTACTTGGTATTGCTGTCATTCTCACTCCAGTCTAGTTTGATCTCCCCTCCATCGGGTGTTGTTAAATATTCTCTGGATAGGCACATACAAAAATTATCATTGGTAGTTCATTGGTCCATATCACTCAATTTATTTATACAATTCTTTATCATTTTTTATACAGCATGGGCATTTAAAATGTACATAATTAATTAATTAAAGTCTGCATGTAAAGTAGACATAGACAACTAACATACTCAACAAAACTTCACATCTTTTTTTAAAACATACTCTGAATAATCCACTTCTGGACATGACTGTAACAGAGCTCTGAGAATAGTATGGGCTCTGGCTTCAAAGCACCACCATGTTGGCCAGAACTTTTCCCTTGAAACAGGGCAGTGTTTGTCAATAAACTGTCTGAATTTCTTATCACCACAAGCTATCACAGGTTTCTGGAAATTTTATGAAATAATATACATTATTAATATGCTGTACCGTTATTAAAAATTTTTCTTAACATTTTCAAATTTAGATGAAGGCTAACTAAACTGGAAATATCTACGCATTTTATTTTAGATACAGTCTTTTTCTTTAACACATTTTCTTTGGTTATGAGCAAGTTTATTGAGAACATTAAAATTTAAAAGCTATTTTATTTATTTTTATAAAAAGCTAGATTTAAAATCTGGCAAGATTAATAAAATAGTCTACTCACCTTAACAACATAAAATAAATAATAAGCAGCATACAGCCCTGCAAAACACACAGAAGCTGTAACAGTAGGGTTTTGTACAAGTCTGATAACAGGATTCACAAACTCCATGCTCAATTCAATTAGTTTACTGACATTTAACCACCGGTAAATCAAACGTATACAAGTTTATTCCAGCAATCTGTGTTAATAAAAAAAGATATTTATTGTACATAATGAATTTAAAATTTATAATTAACTTTTAAATATCTACTAACCTATTACTTATAAGGCCTACTTTTAGCTAACAATATTTTAAAATATATTTTTAAAATGTAGCTTCTGTTTTATTTATCAGTAACATAAATACAAACTTATTACTTTTGATCAAAGTAATATATTATAATTAAAATGTATGCTTTCAAATATAACAAGATATTTTTAAATTTATACATCAACATGTAAGTTTTTAAAAAAATGTGCAGTTAGTTGATTTTACAATCTACCCTGCTTTGTCACAATTATCAGTTGCCAAATACTTATCCAAGAAATAAATGTAAAGGGAATTGTTAAAAAAAACTAAAGAGGTCACTGACATAACAAATGATAACAGTATAACAATCAGCTGATTACTGTAACTTACAGTTTTAATCATTAATGATTAAAATGATTCACAAGAAATGTCACAGCAAGGTAACACTACCTTTGAGCCAATAAGCAGTGTAAAAACAACTATGTCATGAACTACCACTTGAAGTATTCTTAGAGTCATAAGGCCTCATGATAATAACAGTGAATATTAGGTCAAAACAGCATACTATGCAGCTTCTGCTCTACATTCTACATCTAAGGTCATTTGTGAATCATAATTCATATCAGTGCTTTCAAAGTTCAAGTGTTATCTATTATTAAGCGGTGCTTAGGTTATGGATCAATAATGAAGGGCAACAGCTGCATTGGAACTTATCAGAAACATAAAACTAAAAAAAAAATGGGATGGTGGGGCCTAGCAGTAGAATGCTAGACTGCAAATCCGGGTTAAGTCTGTAGAACATCTCTGAGTTCACCCAGCTCTGATGGGTAGCTATTCCTTCACATGCTGAGGTCACAGTAACAGGTAAATTCTAATTCACCTGCTCCGTGGACCATCAGGTTCAAAAAGGGAACTTTACTTCTTTAAACTTTTCAATTAAAAAAGTGGGTCTGTTTCCTACAGCTACAATTAGGCTAGAGCTAGTTTAAGCTATGGTTTACCAGGGATATAGTTAGAGTTAAGGTGAGAGTTAGAATAAGGTGTCTTATCAATGCTGAGGCCTGGGTTAGTTATAATACAGATTTAAATGTACATAACCTTACCCCAGATTTAATTTTAATTACAATTTTACAACTATGTTTATTAGATTACACAATAGTAGGCTATAACATGAGTTAAAGACTTTATTCAACTGATTTTAACTACATTTTTACTTTATTTTGCCCTGAATATACTACTACTACAAGAGTAAAAATTAAAAGCTACTAATAACTAATATGTGACTCCCACATAAGTTAATAATACACACACAAAGCCCAAAAAATGATGTTTACTCCAAACTTGGTGTGCTCCTATGACCTAGGCTTATGAATATTTCCAGCTGCATGTACATACTTTACTTACGTCATGATTCAAATCAAGTTAAAACTTAACAGGTTAATAGTTTTTAAAGTAACGTACTATTAACGTAAGTTGTAAATTAAGACAAGTAGATCTACTCATCAGAGCTAGATGGACTCAGCCAGGGACGTCCAAAAGACTGGGATCCGGACTCAAACACTGAAACTCACTGAAACAGATGTAGTAGCTAGATCTAGATTCTAGCTAGATCTAGAATCTAGATTTAATCTATGAACTATGAAGATTCTAGATACTAATACTAGAGTAGATACTAGTAATACTAGATTAGTAGATAGCAAATAATCTAAAAAAATCTAGATTCTAGTTAGCTAGAGAATAGATCTACTAAATCTAATAATGAGATATAATAAATTGGAGCATGACTCATGGCTAGATTCTAGATTCTATATCTAGATCTAGTCAGCCGATCCTACACTATTCTCAACGAGACTGTCGTTGAGTGGCTTATCAACAGTGTCGGTATATAATAACGCTATAGATTTTTTCTCATTTGATTCTGTCGTTGAGACTCTAATTATAGTTATAAACTGTAAAAACTAGCTAACGGAATAAAACCATTTCGATTAATTAATCGCTTAAAATATTTAATATAAGAAAAATTAAACAACCATTCATTTTACAGAGCTAATAATAATTAATATTATAAAAAATGTATCTTCTGTCTTTAAAATTGAAAATTAAATTATTTTTAGCAATATAAATTAATACAGTGGATTGCTAAATTTAATTGTGATCATAGTTATGATTAATTTTAGAGATTGTATGATTAATTTATACACAATTTAGAATTACAGAATATTGATTATTCGGTATAGAAAACATTAGGGTAGAGATTACTAAACGATATAATATAGGATTATGTAATATAGAATATATTAGTATATTATTATAGAATCTAGGCTATACAACAAGTAATACATGATATGATTGCAAAATAGAAAAAAATACATAATATAAAGGCCCATTTTTTAATCGAATTTAAGACTCATTTCGTTTACAATATGTTATTACAAATATAAAATTGCAGAATACGTAATAGCTATTTTTATCGAATGTATACATAGAATGTGCTATATAATCTTAAGAACATGATTATGTAGTGGCGTAGGTACAAGGTGTGCCAAGGGGCTATACCCCCCCCCCCCGATATATATATATATATATATATATATATATATATATATATATATATATATATATATATATATATATATATATATATATATATATATATATATATATATATATATATATACATATTTACTGTACTCAAGTAGTACCCCTAACCACAGGCGTCACAAGGTTGGGGGGGGGGGGGCTGAGGACTGCGCAAGGTGGCAAAATTTCGGGGGTGACACCATGGCGAAAAATAGCAAAATATATAGAAGAAGTAAGCATTTTGCCAGTTCAATAAATGACTAATGAGAGTTAACTGTACTAATAACTGACTGCAGATAAAAAAATATACAATTAACTGTGCACGTTTAAAAACTATCATTCAGGGGGGGGGGGGGGGGTGAGGGGAGATGACACAAACTGCAAAATGTACAGGTGAATACATGCTTGTTGAATTTTTGGATAACAGATTTGCTAAGCGACGACCGGAGAGAGGCTGATACCAAAATCTAATAATTTACGATGAAAACGATGCTTTTTTTCACATGAATTAATAGGTGGATTATGTGCAAAATTTGACGCCATTGGGGAAAATGGGAAGTCACCAAATGTAGCTATATATATATATATATATATATATATATATATATATATGTATATATATATATATATATATATATATATATATATATATATATATATATATATATGCATATGTAGAATTATTTATATTTCTCTCTATGTATATATATAATGAAGTTTTGCTTGTTTGTTTGTGGGTTTGTTTATGTCCTCTATGCAGCACTACACCTTTCATCCTATGGCCATGCAACTTAAGTTAAGAATACCACTGGATATATTTCACAAACACGGTGCCCCAGCAGGGCGCGAATCGATTCTATATATAGATCCCTATATAGGATATATATACGTAAAAGTAGATTGCGGTTTAATCCCGTTCATCCGCTCGCCATAAAACTTCAGGGGAGGTTATTTTTTATTTTATTTTAACAGGGCGGCGCTTCTGGAGGGTGCAATTTTTCTCTACACAGTTTGTAAAAAACAAAACGGATGCTGTTTGACATCGTTTATCTGAGTGCCGTTAAACTTTCGAGAGTTAATGAAAACACTCACGAGAAGGTTTCTGCGAAAACAAAAATTAAAATTTATTATGGGCGTTTCCCTGGAGGGTGCGATTTTTGTTAATAAACGGCTTGGCGCCTGAAAATCCAGGGCGGCGATATTAAAACTGCATGGGGGCTAAGGCGCCCCGGATATTACGTAACCCGAAGCGCCCCGTGCTACCATGTGAACACTATGACGCCTACTTTCGTTTTTTTTTTAATTTATACACTAAAGACACGATGGGCAACAATAATTTTTGACTATATGGAATCAGGCGCGTCTGCCGGCGCCCCGGCAGGAAGCGATTTGGCGCCCTGAGATATCCTAAGGTTGTGTTAAAGAGCACTCTACAATATTGACCCTGTGGCACACGACATTCGATGACAATTCGTTTGACCCGATGCGCCACTGGCTTCGGGAGGAACACTATGAGTTTTAAAAGAGCGCCCTACCGTAGGGAAATTTTTTGTCTACTGCACCACTGGCGTGTGGTCTAGCGCCCCTGTGTGGGTCCCTCATAAACACTATTGCGCCTACGTTCGTTTTAAAGAGTGCGATACATTATGGATACAATGGGCTACTGTGTGCGGTAGAATTTGCGCCTCAACAACTATGATGAAAGCAATATAACACCGGCTTTGATTACATTTAAATTGTTTAGATTTAGAAATCAATGTCAAGCGTAAAAAAATACGTGATTGCTAATGTAATTATGGAATCCTCTTAAAATATTGCGTCAGTCTGTCTTCTGAGACCGCAGCAACGCGCGGGACGGGTACGCTGGTTTAATATATATTTCTTCTATATAAATAATTCTCTTCATGGATACCATAGAAAACACCAAGCTGTAAGCGCCCCTAGCAGCCCCCTCTCTTTCTCTCTATCCCTACCACCCCCATCCCTACATGGTCTGGTGAGCTGTGGTTCAAGCTAAATGTTTACAATCGTAGAGCCGGGTTTAGTGACAGCTATTAGGGGCAGATAATTTAGTTTGAAACGATTTTAAACTTAGTGGAGGTAACTCAGAGGGGCTGCTTTCACGAGGGGGGGGGGGTAGGATTTTTGGGAAAGGAGGGTGGGGAGGGGGGGGGTTATCGTCCTTAACGAGCTACTGATAGTGTTTTAAAGCAAATATTTTCAGTGGCAGCATTGTTACTGTCAAATTCACAAATTATGAATTACTGAAAAGTAGAAAATGAAACAACAAAATAGAGGCGTATGATAGCGGCTCGTAAAATATAAAACACAATGTAAATACCTTTGTTATACCTACGGAAAATAATAATATGTAACATGGATTCCTGAAATTTTGCGCTGCTTTAATTTTTAACGTTGGGATCCTCCATCAACATCCATACTCTCCTTTAGTATGTTCAGGCTTTTTTTTTCATTTATGGGAAGGGATGATCGGAAAGTGTGACGACACATTTTTGCTTTCATCCGTTATTTCGGGCTTTAAAAGATTGCTTTTGGTATTAATTCATTTATTAACTCAATGTTTATCGAGGTCAGTACATATTATAATAAACCGGGAGTGATCTCCCCTAAACTTTCTCGAATATTCTAATATAACACTACGGGAAATGGCAACTCGGGATATAGACATGATTTTTAATCCATTTTAAATACTTAAACTTTTTAAAATAGAATAAAACCTCGTAGAAAAAAGAATTGCACACCAAGTGAACGTCAAATAAAGATGTGCATAATAGTGCGCAACATTATTAGTACTTTATAAATTTACGTGCGTTTTTTGAGAAATCGGAAATAGCGTAAATTAGTACTTCCTGTCAACGGAAATTACTCAAAATTTGACAGAAGGTAGAGAATTAGATCTTTTACTTACATGTGAAATTTCATTTATCTATCTGCAATAGTACTCAAGTTATAGGCTTTTGAAAAATTCAAAGTAGAAAAAGTACCACTTTCGGTTATCGGAAATCACTCAAAAGTTTATACGGATCTATGATTTTGATAAAATACTTATATATGAAATTTCATCAACCTAGCTGTAACGGTACTCAAGTAATCGTGTTTACAGACAGACACACACAGACACAGACATACGGACAAGATTGCAAAATTATGTTTTTCCGTATCAGTGAGGTGTAAAACGTCGAGATTTGTAAAAAATCTCGATTTTTTTTTTTTTTTTGCACGATTACAAGACTTTCTCTATACTTCGTATATACGAGAAAGTAAAAATGCAGTTTCAGGGGAACGGCGGAGGGGGTTATGTGTTGAGGTGTAGTGTTTTTAAAGAGATTGGTGGGGGGGGGGAGCGAAGATCTGGCTTTTTGTGAAAATTTGTTACAATTAGAGAAGGGGGGTTTGGTGCAAAATCGTCTGAAGAGTGAGTCGTGGTTAATGGGTGACCACTTTATGATTGTATATTGACGTCACCATCATTTTGGGCGGTGGCTTTATGTGACGATATGTAACGAGAAAAAAGAGGGTTGAGTTAATGGCGTAGCATTTATTTTGCATTTTTTAAGGATACAAATAATAAAAACACTGCTTATTTTGTTTTACATGTGTGACGACATTGTGTTAACCAAATGTATTGAATAGTAGGACTTACAGATTATTAGTTCTCTCCCCCCCTGAAGCAATTGCCCCCTGTCATTTACCCCCCGCCAAGGAGGACATCTTCCCCCCCCCCCCCACACCTCTTAAGGTACAGCTGGGGTTAGGGTTATGGTTAGGGTTACGGCTAGGGTTAGGGTTTGGGTTAGCGTTAGGGCTAGGGTAAGAGTTAGCGTTCTGGCTAAGGTTAAGATTATGGTTAGGGTTACGGCTAGGGTTAGGATTAGGGTTAGGGCTAGGGTTAGAGTTAGGGCTAGAGTTAGAGTTTGGGCTAGGGCTAGCGTTTGTGCTAAGGTTAGGGTTATGGTTAGCGTTAGAGTTAGGGCTAGAGTTAGGGTTAGCGTTCGGGCTAAGGTTAGGGTTAGCGTTCGGGCTAAGGTTAGGGTTAGCGTTAGGGCTAAGGTTAGGGCTAGGGTTAGATTCAGAATTAGAGTTAGTGTTATGGTCAGGGTTAGGATTAAGGCTAGGATTAGGGTTTGTGTTATGGTCAAGGTTAGGCTGAAACCTAAGTCTAGAGTTGGTTTTGGTTATGTGTTAAGTTTTAGGCTGAGGTGAATGCTTAGGGTTTGGTCATTTTTTTATCGATTAGGATTAAGGAAATACATAGGTATAGAGTTTGAGTTAGGATCATAACTTGAGGCCGGGGGGGGGGGGGGGATTCTCCAGGGGGGTTATTGACAAGGGGTAATTGCCCCGGGGGGTAAATACGGGAGGGGGTCTCCTCCGGGGGGGGGGGGGTAATTGACGGGGTGGGGGTAATGTCATGTAGCCAGGTCCACTATTAGAAAGCCAAGATTCCAAACTGTGTAGCCTTATGTATGTAGGTAATCTAATCTCATACAAGTTCTTGAAAGCAACATCAAAGACGAGAAATAAAAAGAGCCATCGTTGTCGGCTTATTTAACAGGGAAGTCTTAGTCTAAATCAATCCACGACAATATCTTTAAGACAATAAACCTTAACTTTGCTTGAAATAACAATATCGTTCTTCATTCAGTCAAACTCAACATTATGGCTTCACTGAACTTTGTCATTGAAATGCATGTGTAGTTTGAAATGTGTGTCTGTTAAAATTGTACAGTTGATACCGAATATATCCAGCCTTTTTCTTCTTCGTTCAGCTGCTTTTCTTTCTGGATTTCTTTTCTTATCTTTTGTCAATCCAAGAACAAGTGTTGTATCCCCAAGATAGGTTGCTATCCCCAACTATAGAGCCTCATCTACACCAGTGTTTCTTCCAGACTTTTTTCTCCGGGGGGGCACTTGAAATCTTCGGGGGGGGCGGTAAACTTTCTTCGGGGGGGCGGACACTGTTAAAAGTATATATTTTCTATATAAATTATATAAATTTCATTTCCTTCGGGGGGGCGGTAAAAAATTTTCGGGGGGGCTTCGCCCCCCCGAAGAGATGCCTGGAAGAAACTCTGATCTACACGGGAGATTGAACTCAGAACTTCTCGGTTTAGCAACCACGAACTTTACAAGTTCTTGATTTTGGTATTGGCGTGTCAGTTTTCTTCTTTATTTAGTCGACATCTAAAGTTAAACAAAAACAGTTGCCTACCTCAGCAAAAATCAAATGTAGGCCAATTATGGCCAGTGTAGCAATTAGCAACATCAAAGTTGATTTGAATTCCATGCAACACTCATTCCATACTTCTCTAGTGTGGAGGTCTTGTTTGTTTGATACTTTTCTTTAACTGGGTCACAGTATTCTCTGGTAAACAATTAAGTTCTTTTCCAAATATATGCTCAGCTAATAGAAACAGCATTCCTAGATTATTTTTTTTTTTTTTGTTTTTTTTTTAAAGGGCTTCAGCTGTTTTAATGTCAACTTGTGCTGGGAATACTATAACTACATACAACCCTTTTCAGCTTTCAATCACTTGCATCTTATGTACAAAGTATGAAAACCAAAAACATCAAATTTTGAGAAATAATTTATTTATGAAACAATTGCATATAATTATAAAGCCAAACATTAATATATCAAGATTATTGCAATTATCACCATTTGCAGATTCTTGTTTAACTATGGTAGATGGAAGTATTAGTTGCCTTTTACATCACTTTTCACTTCCTGAAACAAAACAAAATGATTTTCTTAATCATCCATCTGAAATAATAAAATTAGCAAAAAAAAAAAATCTTTAGTTTAAATTAGTTTAATACATCAAAACAAAACAAGAAAAAAGTGATTGAATGAGATGAATCATGGCATAGATATCTATAAAATTTTGCTTTAGTGATAAAGGGGGAAAAATTTAAGTTATTTTAAGTAAAACATAAGCTAGAGAAATAAACTATTAGGCCTAATTTAAATAATTTAATTCCTTTCTCCCAAAACACTACATGTATCCTTAAAAAAAGAAAACTTAAAATTTATCAATATTTACCTTGTGTATAAACTCTTCTGTACATCTACTGTATCAGCTTGACGCTCATTAGGTATGCCTAGTTCCTGTTGAGCAGTTAAGACAGATTAAGTAAATAATTCAAATTTGTAAGACAAACCACTAAATGTTACTGTTTTATATATATATATATATATATATATATATATATATATATATATATATATATATATATATATATATCCTTCCTGCAAATCAGCATATTTTGCAAAACAAATATTTAAAAAAATACATAATGACAATGATATTGTATCAATCATCACCACTGACTTGGTTTTACTAGGTAAAATATTTATTTAAATACAATATTTATACAAATAAAAATCTATCTCAATCAACATGTTCAAAATAAACCAAAGCAAACTTGTGATAACTTACCTGATTAATGTTTGAGAGGATTCACCCAGTTCTCGCCACTGAAGCAGATTAGATGCATGTGTTATTACACTTGTGATATACTGATTGCCATTTTGTGTACTTTTAGTCCTGGAGATCTATGTTGTAGGCATAGACTGTTAAGCCTGGATAGTAATATTATAGAAGTAAATTATATCTAGTATAATATAAATATTTTAAAATATAAATGACACTAAATTATATTTATCATTATTGGAAATAAAAATGGTACAATTAAGTTATAAAAAAACAAATTATAAAATTTAAAGCAGCTTATTAATAATTGTCATACCTTTTCCTACTTTTATGTCAAATGTAAGAGGTAATAGAGAAAGAACATCTTGTGTCATTTAGTATGCTGTAGTCTTATTACTGGTAAAAATCAGATCTTCCTTTTTTTTGGATGAACCTGTAAAAGAGAAATTACAACATGGATAAACACAATGAATATCATATCTAATCCTCAACTAGTTATCACCCCAATCCTAACCTCATTTTTTAAAACCAATTTCTAAATATGTTTTCAGAACAAATGTATGTTAAGTCTACCTATTTTAATGTTCAGAATACTAATATTTATCAAAACTACCTCCAGTTGAAATTCAAGATACCTTTATAAAAAGTTATTATGACTTTAACTTTGTGTAGTTGTTATTTAGGCTATTTGTTTAATTTATATTATTTAAATTAATATTTCATGCCTTGTTTTAAAAAGATCTACAAGTCTACTTTTGATTTTATGGTATAATCTGATAAAAATTAGGCTGCTACATCTGAAAACTAAGGTCAATGCAAAGACTTCCAAATTAACAATAAGTAGGCTTGTATAGATATTGTATATAATTACTAGCCCAATAGTATTACTCTACGACCAATGTATAGGACTTAATGTATCAGACCTAATTCCTATAATTAGGCCTACTAATTATTAAATAATTAATAGATCTAACACTAACAGTAGGATAATTACAATTATGGGCCTTAGCTGACATAGAGAGCTGAATACTTAACTAAACATTTTTAAAAATTATAGTAAGCTAAGTGAGTTGAATTATTTTATTTAGATAGGCCTAGGCTATAATATACTCTATAGCAGTCTATAGTGATAGTCGCAGAGTAGCGTATATCATAATAATTTCAAATTAAATCTATAAGCAACATTAAGCCTCTGCCTTGTTGCCTAATTAAAAACTAAAGCCTATTAAACCTTTTCCTAATAAGCCTTTGGCCTAATTTAAATAACAGCCTATAGGCCCTATAATATATAAATAGGCTAAACTACTTGTAAGACCTAATAGACTAATGACTAAGAGAGTGCTAGGCCCCTTTCCGATATTATATAATAATTGCTTGATCGATATCATAATATCTAACACTGATTACATTAATTTACATAAGGCTATACCATCTTAACTATGACTAATACTTTTTCTACTAATAAAATAGGCTATCTCTAGTTTAAACTTAGGCCTAATAGTAATTAGTAATTATAATTAAGTAGGCCATTTTATGACATTTATAAAATTTTTAGTAGATGGCCGAGCCTTAAATTTAAATACTAAAATAGATTTAGCATACTATGCCTATTGTTGGTCTAATTAATAATTTATTTTTCATTTAGAATTTTAGATCTCCAAAAGATAGGCCTAGGTCCTAAATAAATTATTTTTATTTTATTGAGCCCGCCTTAATGTATAAGATGTGATCTGTTTTTTTAATAAAAATAACCCTACACAATACTAGTGATTTAACTAATATCTAGTACTACTTTAGGCCTATTTAATTATTTATTAGTAGGCTGAATAAAATCTAAAGCTATAAGGCCTACTTTATTACTATATTTGCCTATTATTCTATAATTAATTTATGTTTTCTTTCAATACATAGTAGATCCTGTGGTACCTCAACATTCTAGTGCCTCGACATAGATCTCTACCAGATTTTTAAAATACGAGCAGTTGAGCGAGTAATATTTCGCTTTGAGTTACGCGCAAAATTTGAGATACCGTATTTCACAGTTCATGTAAAAGAAATACCCCCAAAAAGATGCAAATGATTATTTATCGAAGCTATTTAATTATAATAATAAGCGTCTTACTCATATTTGCAGCATTATGAAAGGGAGAAAGAAATAAACTTCCTAAACAAGTTTTATTTTAAGCTACCAGCACATGAAAGTGACTTAAATTAAGCATGACAAAAAAGAAGAGAAAAGCTGTCACGAAAATTAAGCTAACGTAATAATTTTATTTAGTATTTATTTAGGCCTTACGTTTAAGTCTTAAGTGCAACAATGCTCAGTGAATTTTAGCCATTAATGGCATTAAGTTTAGGAATGATGTGTACTTGTGTAGCTTTAACTTTAGTAATACTAATAGTATATTTTTAGACCTAAGCCTAATCTTGTAGATATAGATCTACAAACAATTTGAAATAGAAGAGATTTAAAATTGAGTAGATCTAGACTTCTAGATCTAGATCCTAAATGCTAAAGGACAGCTATGCCACAGAAATAATTATCTTTCTATCTAGTCAATCTAGACTAGATCTAGCTACTAAGCTAGTGCTACTGAAAAATTACTAGATCTAGATTTTCTAGATCTAGATCTAGATTCTATCATTTACTTTCGACGCACTAGGCATACTTTTAACTTTTTCTCTCTAGTCAATAATGTAGATTTCTAGATCTAAATGTAAATCCTGATCTTGTAGATTTGATTTACGTAGGTTTTACATCAGTGTAAATCGTTGATCAAGTAGATCTAGTCTAGATCTGGACTAGCTCTCGTCAAAACAAAATGGCTGGAATATTAGCTTCAAAACACCTACAGTTTATGCTTTCCTAATTGTGGAGAGCATGTTTAATTATTGTTTTATTTTCAACGACAGTGTTGACTGAGAAACCACCAAAGGGTTTTATTCTCAGCGACACAGTCGGAGAGAGGCTCAACGATTCTGTCGTTGAGATGATCCGCATGGGGTGATCTAGTAGAGTCTAGGTCTGATAGATATTAGATAAGTCTGTGATGAGAGTTGACTTGAGTGATGACTGGCCTGGAGGAGAGTTGTCAGTGGTGAGTGGAGCAGATAAAATTTTACAGCATTTTTTAAATTATTTTACTTAACTGCAGATCTAGACAAGAAACATTTGGATAGATTGATTTACCTAGTCTAGATCTAGATCTAGAAGTCAGTCATATTTTCATTTTAAAGGTTACTTTCTTATCGTGTTAGATCTATGGTAGTAGATGTAGCTAGGCCTAGTCTAGAGTTATATTTCGTTTGCAGTTCTTTTCCGGTTCAGAAAGTTAAATACCGGTAGGCAAGAGATAAATTTTAAAAATATCAGTTCAAAGTCCAGGGTCGTGTCCCTATTTAATGACAATAATTATAAAGTGAGAGGGACTATAAAGTTGACATGTCTGTACACATTAAAAATGTATAAAACTCAATCAGAATTAAAATCTATAGGTAATATAATTTATTATGTATCTGTTTCAACAGTTTTATTAGTCTACTCTACAACATAAACTTGCCGTGTAGGCTAAACTAAAACATAAATGGAATGGGGGAAGGGGGGGGGGGGGGTTTGGAGAAAAGGAGTGTGTGTTGTGCATTTAAAAAAAGATAAAATAAAAATCTGCGTCTGATTTACCCTCTTATATGAGTTTGAATGTAGTTTTATGAGGGGGGTGCAAATCGAAAGTTTGAGGGGGCGGTGCAAATCAAAAGTTTGTCCCCGGGTAAAAATTTGAACCTCCCCCTCCCCCCCCCCTCCATGAGACGATCCTACTGATCGCCGTAATACAGTTCTCTATATTTCCAGGAATCATCAACACATAGTTCTACAAACCATAACAAAATAATGTTGTCATAACTTAGGGATTTTAAAATAAATTATGGAAATCGTCGTATCAAAGATGAAATTGTTTTTAACATCTCCACCACAATTTATTGTTAACATTCTGCTAATTTGTAAAAGAATTATGAATATGTAAGCCAGTAGCGTAGGAGGGTGGGGCGGGGGTGCGGACCGCACCGGGTGACACCATTTAGGGATGTCACCATTCTTTTTCGTTTCTAAATTACTTTTTTTTTAAGTTAATTACAATAAAAATTGATCAATAGGACTCTACTTAATGTTGATCGATCGATATCATCAAATATTTTAGAAAGAAATCGCTGTTTTATAAAACAAAAGGTTCAAATTTGAGTGGGGGGGGGGGGGTAGGCTTAAGTATAACGTCTTGTTAGAGAGGGTCTGTATTTTTGTGACGATTGGGAGGGAGCGAGGTAAAAATCGTTAATAAAAAGCGTGACATCATTTATGGATTAATCTAATTATAGATGAAGTTAAGATAAAGGACACAGGCCTAGTTAATTATTTTCCACATCGGCTGTATAGCAGCAAAGTAAGATAAACCTAATGAATAGGTTGAAGGTCAAGTAACCAGCAACCCCCCTCCCCCAAAAAACAGCTGTCACGTTTTATTACAGATATTGGAATGTATGTATGTATATATATATATATATATATATATATATATATATATATATATATATATATATATAAATTTTTACTGAGGATATCCACTTTGCTGTTAATTTTAATACTATTATTTAAAGAAAGAAGCACAAGTTGATAACATCTCCAAGGGGATGACACCATATTATTTAGTTCATATGGCCTATTATTATGTAAGCAGTGTTGCATAGTTAACCAAAATGTGGGTGCTGCTGGTGTTTTAGTTGCTTCAATCTTTGATTGTGGTGCAATTTTTCTGTGCTGTATAGGTGGTTTATTCTATGACTACATTCTAAATCTAAATCCCCAATGAGCTATAAATTAATTACTTGTGGTGCATCCTGTATAAACTTATTTTATATTTGTATATGCCTACAATTCAATATAAAGTCAACAAACTGAAGATTGAAATAAATAAGTAATGTTTAATGTAAAAAAAAATGTAACATTTTTTTATTTTACAAAGTTTAAACACATCCATTAGTAGGAAGTTATAGTTAGGAGGTTTGGAATGACAACAATAGGGCATAAGCAAATATTATATCATACCTGTATTCAACAATACAAAATTATAAGGGCAACACTAAAAAGTTATTTAAAAGTTAATTTTGTTACTAGAATAGTTAGGCTAAAGCAGATACAAGTAAGAAAATAGTTTATAATTGATTTTAAAAGGTCAATTAACTAACATATTTGAATGACGTTTATAAATGAATTCTTATGTTTTGGAATGGCAATCCAACTTTTTATGCCACATTAAATGTAAAAACTTTTCATTATTCCTAATATCTTTAACAGCACTTTTAAAAAAATTTATATGCAGTCCAAAATAAAATATGTCTACCATAATTAGTAAATCATTTTGAATCTCTTGAACATGCATAATTACATCAAAATTTTCAAGTTTTAATCAGTTAATGTCTAAGAATTGAAGTAAATGTTCCTAATAGAGGAACTGTTAATCACTTTTAATTTTTGTCAAGTCATCAATCTTCTTCACTTGCTTTCTGATCTTCAAAAGGTCAGAGTACAGGTTTCTGTTTAAAATTTGTGATGCACACACCAAGCCCATGGTAAGAGCAGAGGTAAATCCACAGGTCATTGTGTCTTGACCTGTCATATGAGAATCAATATACAAAACGTAAATACAAAAGGTAAATAAAAAACAATGTTAAAAATTGCATAGGGTAAAAAATAAATTCTAAATTGTCATATATATATGTTCAACTTCTGATTGTTGTAGTGTGGGTAAAAGGAGATTAACATTAACATATAAATTTAACATAATTACTAAATTAGTACTGAGGTAGCCTCACTCTCAAATTATTCAGTAATTTGTGCTTGATTGCACTTTGATCAGGCATATATTATCATCTGAGCAGAGGTTTAAATGGATTTATGTTTAGGCATCTCATTAAAACTAATTACATGACTCAATTCTCTGCTTGTTTCTCCATACTCCTTTGTACTTAATTTAGTATATGATGTAAAATTTAAACAAGCCCAACTTTGTGTATGAACTGGACTGTGGTCTCCAGATCAGCGGGGTCGCCCATATAGTATTTCCTTGAGTGGGGTGTATAGGGGCCAGTGTTTGGATCGCCCCTGGCTATATAATGAACAGTCTTGAAGGACATGCTCCGTATTCTCCGGGGCCTTGCCACAAGGACAAATTTCGCCACACCCAATATATAGTTTTTTTATGCATGTGCTGTTATAGTCAGTTGTGGCCTGTTCTGAGTCTAAAGATTATGTATTGTTGTTTTTGTGTCAAATTATAATATCCATCATCTTTGTTGTAGTGAGGGTGTGTGTAAGACCACATTTGTGTTTGTTTTTTATGATTCTTTTGATTTCTTTTGGATGTAGCGAGATTTCTGGTTGTTTTTTCTTTCCCCCAATTTTTGCCAGCTGGTCCGCGATCTCATTCCCTTGAATCTGGCAGTGGCAGGTATTTTTTTAGCCTTTTTGTTTGAGTCAAATTACTGTTATTTGTAATTATGATGTAATAAATTTATCAATTTGCTCTGTAAGAAGGTATTTAGATACCAAAATAATACAGTAATTTCAATTTCCCCAAAGTGCTAAAGAGTTGTAGAAAAACCAAAACCAAGATAACCCCTTAATTTACAAGAAATAACTTATAAGGGGCCAAACAAAGATAAATTCATTATTTCAAAAGAAAACAAAAAGCTGCAACCTTACCAGTTAAAAACAAGCCTGGTATATCTGTATCAGGCCTCAGTTTGCTTGCCACATCTGCTGTAAACCTAGCTTTCCCTTGTGCTAGGCCATACATTTCCCCTTGAGGGGCCGCTAGGTAATACTGGTTGGTCACTGGTGTTCCTACTTCCATATAAACTTTCTGCAAGGGAAAACAAACATTTGTAGTTAGCACAAACATTCGTAGTTAACACAAACATTTGTAGTTAACACATACATTTGTAGTTAACACAAACATTTGTAGTTAACACAAACATTTGTAGTTAACACAAACATTTGTAGTTAACACAAACATTTGCAGTTAACACATACATTTGCAGTTAACACAAACATTTGTAGTTAACACAAACATTTGTAGTTAACACAAACATTTGTAGTTAACACAAACATTTGTAGTTAACACAAACATTTGTAGTTAACACAAACATTTGTAGATAACACAAACATTTGTAGTTAACACAAACATTTGTAGTTAACACAAACATTTGTAGTTAACATAAAATAAAACCACACCTTTCCATCAAGTTGAGGAAACAGATCAACACATTGTTGCCATAGCTGACGTCCTATGATATCTTTTATTCCTTCATAACGATCTCCCCTGTGGCGTAGTTTTTCATCTTTCCATTCCTTGAACCAATCCCAGTTGGCCAATGTAATTACTAAGACAGAACTCTTTCCTGTATGGAAAATATAATTATGATTAAGAATGTTCCATATATTTACAGTATTTTTACTTTGTGAAAATATAAATGACAGAAACTAACCAGGATGTTTTTTTTCCCATTCGGTATCCTTGGCTGATGGGAAAGAAATGTAACCAAATGGTATTTGAACATCTTCCATTTCATCAGCTTTCAAATTCAAAAATTCTGACATGGTTTTATTGATGTCATCACTAAAAATAAAGAAAATTAACTTTCAAATAAGAAAGAATAGTTGTAGTTTGGTCTAAGCATGATGTGTTACATAAAACAGAAAACTAACCTCTTAAGACATCAATTAGAATGAATAGTTTTTGTAAGTGAAAATTAATTTAATATTCATAAAATGTTCAACGGAATTTAAATGAATTAGATGAGGGGGGATTGGGAAGGAAAGGGAAGAAAGTGAGAGGCTACATATTATAAAAACTGATCAATTTACTTAATCTTGACTATGCATAATGAAATTAAGACATTGCTGTTATGACGTTTCAAAAAAATAAAATTGCATTTGTAGGGAGGGGTGGGAGAAAGAGCTTGCAGTGTGAAATCATTTTAGGATGTGAGGAGTCTAACTGACTTTTAGTGATGATGATTAGGAGGAGGGGAACATGTCAAGATTAATGGAAGACCATATTGCAATAATGGTTCATTTTAAAAAAACTACATGTACAGCTTTAAAATAGTTACTCTAGCTATCTCTTACGTATTGTAAACCCATGTGTTTCCAGCAGGCAATTTGAGTTCACTTGGGCTGCCCTCTACTCCAATAAATGCAGTAATGAAAGAACAACTGGGTCCAACTTTTTCGATCAATGGATATATACCTAAAAACAATCAAATCAAAGGCTGTATGTATCAATGTACATTTAAATTGTGATTTTCAATCACTTGATGTTTATATTTTTTTATGCTATGTAAATAACTATTTACTATACTGTTCCAATAACATCAAGTGTCTAAAAAAAGACCCTAAATGCAAAAAAAAAACCTTACAAGAAGATCTGGCAACACTTTCTGGCAACAATGTTTTGAATGTGTTTACAACACCTGCATCAGATATGATATATCTAGCAAACACATCCATTTCATTTTTTCCAACTCTGACACCTGGAGAGATATTTGTTAAAGAATTTTGCTGACAATGGAAAGTGTTTTAATTTCTAGATGGTATAGTGAGATGAGTTTTGACTGTTCTATAGTTAAAGATTTTTTTTAAATGTATGTTTCAAATAGTTTTTATACAAGAAAAAAAGAACAGCTCCTATAAATTATTGAAATACTACTATACTCTTAACAAAGGACTAATCAAATTTTTGAATAATATAGATTATTTTATAAACATGATAAATTAATTAGCATATTCTAAAGTTTAAAGTAGTTTAATTAAAACAACAACTCACCAACAGCCCTGCCCTTCTCGTCACACAAAATTTTAGTCACTGGAGCCTGGACCAGAACTTTCCCTCCCTCTTTCTCAATAGACTGGATCATGTGAAATGGAATTTCAGAGGTTCCAGCCCTGGGGTAATAGGCTCCCTTCTGGTAGTGTGTGATTAATATAGCATGAAGAAAAAATGGCACGTCTTTAGGAAATATACCTGAAGGAGAAATTGTTTTCATTTTATATGTGGATTGCTTATAAAAAGTACAAATCTCAATGACTGTTGTAAACATTTAAATATCTTTTAGACAGATTGAATTAAACCTATGTATTATTAACCTAACTCTTGTTCAAACCCTATTTTTACGCTTAGTCAGATATCCTGGCTCAACCGTGAAACCGATATAAAAAATCTACTAACTTTTAAAAATAATTATTAAAGAAGCATGTTCACCATTATTTGAGTACTCTTATATCAATCAATAGAAGCTTTTACTTTTTTTTTAAACTGAGACATAACCCACCATAATCTCCACATATGTATGACAAAACCAGCTTGAGCTCCTTGTTGCTAGTCAGCTCATCCAGAAATTCCTGTAGTGTTTTCTCAGCGTACCTTTTCCTATAGCATCTAAATACTATTTTGTACAGGCCTGTTACCACCAAGAAGCGAACCAGGATCTTGGGTAGCACTTTCAACATGACAATACCATAAAAAGATGAGCTTGCATCCTGAAAATATATATTTAGCACTTTTCACGATCTACTCTGAGACTTAATAAAACTAAAAGGGATTAAAACGTATTGCTTCAAACAATGAAGATAGATCTTTAGATTAACCCCTATATAATGTCCTAAAATCCAAATGAATTAATTTTTTTCTCTGCTTTTTGTGTGTTAAATCTTATAGCTGGATTAGATACAAGTTCAAAAACTAAATTTGTAACTGTTTTTAGATTAACAAATTAGTAACCTTAATAAGCTCCATATATTTGAGTATAGCATCTTTTTCTTGAGGGAAGAGATTGATCAGATTTTGGACGTACTCTTTCTCACCAGCCTTCATTTTGAACAATTTAGCATTTGCTGGATCTCCCATAGCAACCTAGAAATGGTTACAGGCTGTAAAATTTCCTTAATAAGCAAGAAAAGAATCATAAATGGACCATTTTCTTTAAAGCATTCAGTAAATAGCAAATAAAAATTATTTAAAAGAAACTAAGTGAAATTAAAAATGACGGGATGAAATCAAATTCTTTAACCATTAGAGTGTTGACTAAACAGACTAAACTGTCATGATCTTGTTTTAGAGAGACAGTTTTCTAGCTAAAGAAAAAGAAAATCAAACCTGATCAAACTCATTATCCATTGGAGCCCATCTTAACTGACCACCTGTTACCTGGTCAAGCAAAACACGATCAACTGATCCATTGTGCATATTTCCAATGTAGTGAATACCTGTTTTATACAAGGGCTAAGTGTAACAAAATTGGTTAAATATTACAAATCATCAAATTTTTATGATCAATTAATTAGAAATAATCACATGGCTAGTAATAGTATACTGACAAGCCAACGCATTTTTTTTCTTATTTGGTCAGGTACTTTTAAGAGGTGAGTGGATTCAGAGACATTAAGCTTAGAACAAAATGAACATTTGAGTTCCAAATCTCCAGGTCTCTGAGCTCAGTCATGTTGACCTTGCTTGTACAGAATATAGTTTTAATATAGTCTATAGTTTTAAAATAGTGCAACTTCTATTGATAACAAGTATTTTTGTATGTAGTTAGAAATTATAAAATGACAACATACTCTCTGGAATACATAATATAATAATTGTAAGCCTGTTTTCACATTTAAAAAATATTTTTTAAATTAAAAATGAAAGATAAGCAAATTAATCACAAGTCAGAACTGTGATTACCTGTGTCAAATTCAAATCCTTTTTCCACAAAAGTGTGGCAGCAGCCTCCAGCCTGGTCATGTTGCTCTAGTACTAAAACCTTGCATCCTGCTCGACTTAGTAAGACACCTGCTGATAGGCCACCCACTCCACTGCCAATGATGATGGCATCTAAGTTTTGAGGCACTAGGGATGCCTTAAATCCTATAAAATGTATAAGGATTAGACAAAAAAGTGTATGTAATATGTTTTGGAAAAATGAATTGTACCTTTCTAACAATCAAATTAACAAACATTTAACACAATATATATAGGCTAGTTAAGTTAGTAAAGATATTTAGCAATGTTTAAGTACTTTATCAAAACTTTGTCGTTACTGGCCCTAAACTATTAAAAATAGTAGTCTTAGTAGTGTACTCTATATACTAAAATCTTAGCCACTATTATTAAACAACTTATTACTTAGACCTATACTACAGTTACTGGGTCTAAACATAGAGTTCACTAAACTACTACAATAAGCACTATATTTGACTAAATTCTACATCTAATTATACTTTACAGCTGTGATTAATTATTTCTATTAGAGCCAACATTTCGTTATTACCTAGTTAGTGACAGATAGTCAAACTTACTCTGCTTTAGCACATCTTCTCGAGCCTTAGTGTCATGAACAAAAGGCTCAGGCGGACGTCTATAATCTTTAGTGAAGGGATTTTTGCCATATTTCTTTCCAAAGAAAGTGACAGATATGAGATAAAGCACCACGTAAAATAGGAAGCCTGCAACCAAAAATGCAGGACGAGTAACAATGTATTCTATCGCTGATCGCAGTCCAATATCTATAGACATGTTCAGTGTTCTTGTTGGTTGTTGTTACTATATCACTATATCTATAATGAGTATAATCTATAGTATTCTATAGTGTCTAGAATTAAGTCCAAGAATTTAGTAAATTCTAGATACTAGATCTACTGATCTATCTATCTAGTATTAAGTATCTAGCTAGTCAGTCTGGTTGGAGTCTTTTGAATGTGTTGATTATCTGAAAAAATAAAATATTAATAATTAAACTTAATTAAACACATAGGCCTAGCCCTAGTCTAAATCTGGCCAGATCTAGATTTTCTCTAACTCTACTCCGTGACTCACTCTACTCTAAAAATAAAAAGGCCTACGGCTAAGAAAGAAGAGAAGACCTATCCTTACTTAGTAAGTAAGGATAGGTCCTATTATTAATTATTATTTACTTAAAGACAAAGTACTTAAACTACTTAACTTTTAGACTTGTCTTAGGGTAGGGCCTAGCTAGGCCAGATTTAGAAATCTAGATCTAGAGTCTAATCTAAACACATCTAGATAAATGTGATAATAATAAACAACAATAATGACATTGACAAAGCAGATAAGAGAGACGAGTCTACGATATAGATTATTATAGATCTAGATTTACTTTTGGACTTTAACCCCATTCCATTTTTTATTTTTTGTTATTTAAATTTTTCGACTGCAGCCGCTAGCATTCTTTTTTGTAATCGTCTAAATCACAAAATACAAGGAAAATACGTGAAAACATAACCTACGGCCACCAATACAAACATCAAAGAAATGCATGTTACAGTGTATAAAATCGAAATACATAAAAATAATAAAAGATGCAAATTTATTGCTGATTTTATTAATAAAAACCTGAAAATAAAATTAACCATCTCTAGGGCCTACATCACGATTTCGGATTATTTGTCTTTTTTTTAAAGACAGAAAACTGATAGTTTGTTGTTAGTGTTAACACAAATCACCAAAACAAAAAAAGCCTTCTAGAGTCTAGACAAAATAAATATTGGACTACACAATAATATATTTACTATGTTATAATCAGGTAGGCTGTGCTTTTTTTTTTTTTTTTTTTTTTTGTAAATCAATAGTAGGTTGTTTTTTTTTTTTTTTTTTTTTATAATTTGAAATTATTTTTTTTACAAGCCTATAACTATAATTTATAGCTGATTATTTGCTGCTGATTCTAAAGCCCATGAGCTTTTGTAGCATATAATTATAAAGTGTAATTAATTTAATAGCTAGAAATAAGAAGAAGAAGAAGAAGAAGATAGCCTTAAACAACCTAATTGATACTGTAATCATGTTGAATAAATACCTATAGTTTTGGATGACCAAATTTTACCAATAATGGAAAAATAACAACTAAGTGGAGAAATTCAATTTATATCATTTGAGTTCATAAAAAGGTAAAGCTACCATTTCAAAACTGGCAGTCCATAAGACATATAAAGCAGATTTCCGTGACCATGAATAATAAGGGATAATGTGGTCAGCACTCAGCCCAGCTGCTTCTGGTTTCCCTAATTTGAGTCAGGCACCCATCAGAGCTCTGTGGCTCATGGACATCTAACTCAAGACTGGGATCTGAAAATGAGACTTTCAGGTTCGCATCCATGTGTTCTACCATCATGTTGTTCGAATATGGGTGTAAATCTTTAACGTCTAGTTCCAACTCAATAAATGACATTTTAATAATAATAATAAAAAGCAAAAGAAAGGACTTCATACTAGAATTCTTAAATCAACCTAGCTAAAAAAAAAGTTTGAATTACTATTAAATGTATAGCAAAGATATTATCTCTGTATCTTCCAAAAAGTTGGAACATTAATTTATTTAAAAAAATGTTTAACAGAAACAAGTGTAGCTGCAACCCTTTGCTCCCAGGGGCTTCAGAGCATCACTATGTAGGGTGACACCAGATATGATCACTGTGTCATCCCACAACTACAATATAATTGATGTACCAACCTATAGGCAATAGGGTGTCACCGTGTGTAGATGTATATAATAATGATGAAAATCAAATGATGTATTTGAAGTCAACTGGACAAAGATATTTAATTAATAATAGTCATAATTTATATTTTGTTTTGAAAGATGTCACCAGGTGCAGTCCAAACCCCCACCCCTACACACATAAACCATTATCAATCAATTTTGCAAAATGTAACAACAATTTTAATGTAATATTAAAATCAAGATTTATTTTTCTTTGTTTTCTTTGATGTGGAAGGTTTTAACATAGATAAAGATCGTGGTTCCAAGGAAACTGTTTTTGCTGTAACTTCTTCTTCAATACATGCTCTGATACCCTTCTCCAAATCCTGAAATATGAAAAAAATAAGCTTAGCCTAAACAAAAAGAAGGTTTATATATTCAAAAATAATATATTATGGCATGTACCCCCTCAAGTTTTTATCAGCAGAAACTGCACAATAACTATACTATAAGTTTGAAGGTCAAATATGGAATTTACTGATATGCAGCAATTATACTAATTATAGTCTCTTCTACTTCTACTTAGATTAATTTTTTTAATACCCTGCTCTTTAATTTTAATGTGGTAAGAAGTAACTTGAGAAGTAAGTAAAGGTAGAGATTGTTTCAGTACAATAAAACATGTTTAGAGTGCTCTATCTTTAAAGAACGCTATACTTTAGTAACTCCTACTAAACAGGTTAAATTTAAATGGCCTGAGCAAACGTTTCTTACTTTAAAAATACTTTTGGTCTTTTTATCTTCAAATTAAATTTTTAAAATACTACGGTACTCTGGACATAAGAAACAACAGTTTAAAAATCATAGCAAATTTGATAAATTACCTTTTTTAACTTTGCAGCTTCTACTAGACGTGCCTTTTTTGGTGCTATCTGTAGGTGACCTGAAATAAGCACAACCTAGCTTTAGATTTTAGAAATTTAGAAAGGCTAAAAAAACCACATTTACACTTGCAACATGTATACATGTTCTGCAGAAAAAATGTTTTCGTTTAACATTAACTTGCTGTGACTTTTCCCCTAGAAGACATGTATAATGTATAGTATAGTTGTAGTATAGATTATAGATCAACTAATAGATACTGTATAATTACACCAGAGGCGTAGCGACCCTTCCTGGCGCCCGGGGACAAAATTTTCATTTGCACCCCCCTCAAACTTTCGATTTGCATCCCCCTCGAACTTTTCATTTGCACCCTGGGACATATGCCCCGCCCCCCCCCCCCCCCTGCCCCCACCCCTCGCTATGCCTCTGAATTACACTATACATGTCACAAGTGTAAACACTGTGTATGTAAGAAAGGTCCTAGATTCTGATCTAAAATCAAAGTTTATTACTAGATCTAGATCTAAGTATTAACTTAATTAATCACTTGACTCTGACTTACACACGAGTGAATTTTTAATCCTGTTTGTGGAAGTAGAGGCTATTTACTATAGGCCTAGAGATCTAGATCTAGATATACTCAAATAATCTAAGGCAATCTAAGCTAGTAGGTCTCTAAAGTAGGTAGCTAGCTAAAGTACTAAAGTCTAGCTAGATCTAGATCTAGTAGCTACTGACTGTGTATGTGACTATGTGTGGTAACTGTAGCTTAGCAGATCTAGAAGAATCTAGCTAGATTTTTCTAGATCTAGATAGAATCTACTTAACTACTAGATCAAGAAAAATTTACTTTAGATTCTAGATATTAGATCCGTACTGTCCTTACCCGTAGTGACTGGTAGTGAGTAGTGAGCCGTAGTGCTAAGCTAAGTCATAAGTCACACGACCACCACGTACTAGACTAGTCTACTAGATTTCTAGTTGTGCTTTTTTATTTTAAAAGATCTAGAATCGATATAGAAATATAGATCTATCTAGATTTAAATAACGATCACGATTTTAATTACTAAAACCTACCCTTTTTAATAACTCCTTTAGGTCTGCCATGCTTTTCTTTCTTTTTGCCTGGTACTTGAAGTTTTGAGGCCTTGTATTTTCCTTGTGCCATGATTGCTATCCTAAAATCAAAGGGGAGCTACTCTCATCAAAAGCTCCAATTTACGACACGCGCCTTCTCTCCCTTTTTACGCCACGCAACACATAATTCAGTAGGCCCTAATGCAGCTCATAATGAACTTTTTTTATTTTTTAAAACCGTGTTTGCCTCCTCCTGAGGTCGGTACCCAAGCAGAGTTTCGGCATTTCTTTTGGGGGGGGGGGGGTGGAAAGAAAGAAACACTGTACCCAGGGCAGTCGCCCAACCCGCCCTCCCCCAGTGTTTCTTCCAGACGTTTTTCTCCCCGGGGGGGGGGGGGGCACTTAATATCTTCGGGGGGGGGGGGGTGTACATTTTCCGGGGGAGGGGGGCGCACAATAGTAAAAGTATATGTTTACTATATAAATTCCATCTCGTTCGGGGGGGGGGGGGGGGGGAGGCGGTAGACTTTCTTCAAAGAGTTGCCTGGAAGAAACTCTGCCCTCCCCTAACTACGCCTCTGCCTGCAATGGGTTGGGGGGAGGGAAGGGGGAGACGACACCAAGACGAAATATTTTAGTTACTTACAGGGCCGGCGCTACCTATAAGGCGAACTAGGCGGTTGCCTAGGGCGCTGTCAGTAGAGGGCGCCAAAATGGGTCGGAAAAGAAATTGAAAGTTTGAGAGGCGGTGGGTGCAAATCGAAAGTTTGAGGGGGTGCAAATCGAAAGTTTGAGGGGGGGCGCTTTTAAGAAGTTTTGCATAGGGCGCTAAATAACCTGGCGCCGGCACTGGTTACATTAAAAAAAAACAAAGTATCATCTAGATTTCTAGTAGAATTAATAAAAGTATTTATATTTTTAATTACTTGCCAACTGTTTGACGCCTTCAATCAGAAAAAGATGGGTGCGTGTGTAATGGTGATATCAACTGAACAGGTTGCAAGGTCTAGTGTGAAGACAACGTTGAATATAACTTCAACAGAAAGAGTATGACAACACTTTGAAAATTTAAGTCATGTGACCTCACCTGTCTACAATATTACGTAATTCACATTACCTTTACATGTCTAAAACAATATCCATGAAGTCATGTCACCATTGTCATATCACAAACTTACAAGATTCCTGAAGTCATATCACCTGCCCCGGCTGAAGAAAGTCTACCGCCCCCCCCCCCCGCACCCCCACCCTGGAATAAATATAGAAAATATTCACTTTTAACAGTGACCGCCCCCCTGGAAATTTTAGTCCGCCCACTGAAAATTTCAAGTGCCCCCCCCCCCCAGGGAGAAAAAAGTCTGGAAGAAACACTGCCCCTGTTTACAAGTAAGTCATATCACATGCCTACAGTCATGTCACATTCCCCTATCACATGCCCCTGTCTACAAGACCCATTAAGTCATATCACATGCCCCTGTCTACAAGACCCATTAAGTCATATCACATGCCCCTGTCTACAAGACCCATTAAGTCATATCACATGCCCCTGTCTACAAGACCCATTAAGTCATATCACATGCCCCTGTCTACAAGACCCATTAAGTCATCACCTGCCCCTGTCTACAAGACCCATTAAGTCATCACCTGCCCCTGTCTACAAGACCCATTAAGTCATATCACATGCCCCTGTCTACAAGACCCATTAAGTCATATTACATGCCCCTGTCTACAAGACCCATTAAGTCATGTCACATGCCCCTGTCTACAAGACCCATTAAGTCATATCACATGCCCCTGTCTACAAGACCCATTAAGTCATATTACATGCCCCTGTCTACAAGACCCATTAAGTCATATTACATGCCCCTGTCTACAAGACCCATTAAGTCATATCACCTGCCCCTGTCTACAAGACCCATTAAGTCATATCACCTGCCTACAGTCATATCACATGCCCCTGTCTACAAGACCCATTAAGTCATATTACATGCCCCTGTCTACAAGACCCATTAAGTCATATCACATGCCCCTGTCTACAAGACCCATTAAGTCATATCACATGCCTACAAGAGTAATATCACCTGCCCCAGTCTACAAGATTCATTATGTCATATCACCTTTACCTGTCTACAAGAACAAAGAGGACACGAAGACAGGACAGGTAAGATTTATGAGTACCTTACAAGCCCAGCGAACGCCACAGTGACGTTTTGTTTTGTTTTTTTGCTGAAAAACTATTTTCCTCTGACGAAAGAATAGACATTTTTTAAACGCTGTATCTAAATATTGTTAGTAAGCACACGTCGGAAGTAAATTTACAATTGGACAAAGCAATGTTTTAATTTTAAATAACTGTAAATAATGAGATAAATTTAATATTACAAGCGTCGGCAAGCTGTAGTCGTAAAAATTTTGATAAATGAACCGTCAAGCCAAGCCGATACGTGAAGATGTGTTCCTTCTTGTGTTGCTGATGTGGTGTGTAGTGAATGGTGTGCTGAGTTCGTTGTTTACCGACGGGACCGTGGTCGTAGAATGGCAGGTAGATGCAGGAAAGGGCGTGGCTTGCACTGTGAGTACTGACTGGTGAGTTGTGTCTTATCGAACATACAACAAATGACTGACTAAAGTTGTCATACTATCTCTACATACCCTACCATACACTATGCACAATTGTTGTCTTATTTTCAGCTAACTATTGAGTCGTATTGTATTATTGTTAGTAAATATTCTTAAAGCCCCTAATATTCTAACAAATTCATTGCCATTCTCTATATAGGCTACATATTATACGGAATATCTTAGTAAGTAAATATTCTTTGAGCCCCTAATGTTTTACCTAACTCATTGCACTACCCTCAATAAATATAGGCCAAGTGTACTGACCCCTTACCAGAGGCGTAGCGACCCTTCCCGGCGCCCGGGGACAAACTTTCGATTTGCACCCCTCCCCCTCAAACTTTCGATTTGCACCCCTCCCCCTTCAAGCTTTCAATTTGTTTTTCCAACCCATTTTGGTGCCCCCTAAGGTCGGCGCCCGGAGACACATGCCCCCCCCCCCCACTCGCTACGCCTCTGCCACCTACCTTACTAAATATTTTGAAACCCTAATGTTTTACTAAATTCATTGACTTTCCCCGTATAAATATTATATTGCCGCCTGCCGATTAAGATACAGAAGGTTTAGCCTACTATATATAGTGGTGTCACTAGGTATATTGTCACCCAATGCGGTAAAGGAGGGTATACGGATGTATACACACCACCATTCAACTTTTTTTTTTCGGTAGGTGTCAGTATAACCCATTGCACCCAGCTATTTTATTATTTAAGCTGGATCAGACATAGTTTTAAATGCAAATAATACGATAGGAGAGATGGTGACTCAGCCGTTTGAAACAATGCGTACAATGTAAAGAAAGGTAGAGCAAATGTGACATTTTCTTAATTCTGTTTTTAAGGGCAAAAATATACAAATTATTGTAACAATTATGGTTGAGGGATGTGTTATGGTCTGGCAAGATTTCTTTCAGGCATCTCTTCAGAGGCTCTATCACCCTACCACCCCCCCCCCCCTCCAACGAAATAGAATTTATATGGAAAATATGTAACTGAACCGGTGTCTGGTCTCCCAAACCGGAAATCGAAGTCCACCCCCACCCCCACCCCACCCCGACAGATTCGTGATCCCACTTGGAGAAAAAAAATGTCTGAAAGAAAATCTGGGGTCTGGCTTTATGTTCCACGGGAGTGGCAGGGAACAGTGGCGGACCTCTAAAAAAATGTGGGGTCGGATTTTGTGCCATACGCCCCCCGCCCCCAACCTTACCCCTCTGGCGGTAGTTCTGTCCCCGACAGGGAATTAAGAACTAACGGAACAATTAAGCATATTTGAATTACCTTTAATTTTATTTTCAGCCAATTTTTTTTTTTTACTCATATATCCAGCAGGAATTTCTTCCAGACATCACTTCAGTCCGCCCCCCCCCCCCTCCCCGAACGAGATGGAATGTATATAGTAAACATATACTTTTACTAGTGTCCGCCCCCCCCCCCCGGAAATTGTAGACCTTCCCCCCCCCCCCCCCCCCCCCAAAATATCAAGTGCACCCCCCGGAGAAAAAAGTCTGGAAGAAACACTGATATCCAGCACTGCTCTGTTTTCAGGAACCAAACGTCACAGTTGGACTACTCGAATGACTTGTACGAGGTGGACCCGACCTCCATGGCCAACATGGCGGAGCAGTGCAAACTTCTGCAGGGCAAGGACGCTAATCAAGTTCACAGGATATGGAGGCGGAGCATCATTAACATATTGGATGGCATTTATCCAGGTCAAATCCAGTTTCTTCCAGGCATCTCTTCGGGGGGGGGGGGGGGGGGGGAAGAAAGTCTACCCCTTTCCCCCCCCCCCCCCCCCCCCCCGAACGAAATGGAATTCATATAGAAAACATACTTTTTACCAGTGTCCGTCGTCCCCCCCCCCCCCCGGAAAATGTCCGCCACCCCGAAAATATCTGTGACCTCGGCATATGAAGGGATAATGTGGTCAGCACTATTCCCTAACGCGAGCCAGGTATGCATCAGAACTGGGTGGGCTCAGGATGTACTTGATTCCGTGTTCGAACTCGAGACTTTCGGGTTAGCAGTCGTATGTTCTCCCATTCGACTACGCCTTCATATAGTATATATGACACTTATTCATTTTATTTGCTTATTCGAAAGGAGGGGGGGGGGGAGAAAGTGGAAGCCTTAAGCTATAGCTTGTAAAACTTAGACGTAAATCTTCCACTGACTTTAGATAGATAAAGGATCCTGAGACAGACCTACGACAGTTTAGAGTCCGGGATTCGATGAAGAAAACCACAGATATGACCAAGTAGAAGAAGGTGGTGAAACTGGCCTAAGCTCTCCATGGGCTGTTGTCGGATATTTTCTTTAAAATGTGCATGATTAATGTACGCTTACGGTGTTCGGTCCTATAGGCTGATGAAGTACATTCTCTGTAGAGTGCACCAAGTGAATACAAATTATACCGAACGTGGTGGTGTATTAAAAGACGTCAAACACATAAGTAGCGAGGGGGGGGGGGTAGATTTGTGCGACAATGTGCTTCAATCAACACCGTGTTACGTTGGAGAGTAATTTGGCGATAAATATGGTATAATTTCGATATAATTATGGATATTTTAATGTCTTGAGGTGGAATAATATAGCATCATTTTAGAAAAATGGGATGTCTAGCTTTTTTGTGAGCATAAGTTATGGTGGTCTTAAAAATGCGGCTAAAATTGCGTTAACTTATTTATATACGTTCCACGTTGTGGGCAGACTATGTTACTTGTTAAATATTGGCATACTTTTGCCATCGAACCTTGTTAAACTTCATTTTTAGCATTCCACAATTTCATTGAATCATTTTGATATTATCATGATATATATTGTTTCGTAAGAAAATCCTAATTTAATTTAACGGTTTAATAAAGTACTCAATTCAAATCGCTTATTCGTTACTTTTTTAAACTTTAGGCACCAAATGGTGTGGTCACGGTAACCTGGCCAGCAACGTGTCGGACATCGGCTACTACAACTTGACTGACGTCTGCTGTCGGGAGCACGACCACTGTGACGAGTACATCTTGCCAGGCGAGACGAAGTTCGGCGTCCATAACGACCAGCAGTACACAATGTGAGTCACCTAGCAACATCGGTAAAAATCAACGCGATTTTTAATAGGCCAAATCGAATATTTGTTGTGATACTACAATTATTTTGAAGTTTTTTTCTTTTCTTCTAAAGTTGACGTGTTCATGGGCAACCGTAACTTTTTAAACTAAAATATTTAAAAATCGTTTTCGCTTTGGCAGCAGAGTTTCTTCCAGGCATCTCTTCGGGGGGGCGAAGCCCCCCCGAAAAATTTTTACCGCCCCCCCGAACGAAATGAAATTTATATAATTTATATAGAAAATATATACTTTTAACAGTGTCCGCCCCCCCGAAGAAAGTTTACCGCCCCCCCGAAGATTTCAAGTGCCCCCCCGGAGAAAAAAGTCTGGAAGAAACACTGTTTGGCAGTCTGGCCATGCCACATTAAAATAAGTAAAATTCATATACAAAGTTTATTTAACATTTTCTTAGACCTCTTCCCCATCCCCTTTAAACAAAGACACAGTTTGTTACTACAGTACGGGGATAACATTGTTTTAAAAAAATCATTGTGAACCTTTCTCGGACCTCATTTCTTATGTTACCTCTGTATGAGGCATAGCCTATATAGTACATGCATAATTTTGTTGAATGCCAACTGGGCTATGACCAGTGGGGGGAAATCGAAAGGTGGGCGACCACCCAAATATTTTCTTTAACTGTCAATGCCAGTAAATACCATCTTCCCGTTCATACCCAAGACCCATGGGGAAGATGAAGTAGATACCATCTGCTTCAGATACCTCGGAATATGAATTTTGTTCGGTACCCATTAGAGCTGGGTGGACTCGGGGACGTTTGACTGATTTGAACCCGAATTCAAACACGAGACTCTCGGGTTAGCAGTCTAGCTCTCTACCCTACCGCTAGGCCACGCCGACCCATAACATTAGTTTACTTCCCACTTTCTACTTAGTTTCCAACAACATTTTAAAAACATTTTTATGTTAACAGATGCAGTTGTGCCTGTGATAAAAAATTTCGGAAGTGTCTCCAAAAGGTGGGCACGTTCACCTCGCGAGCTGTCGGCTCCCTGTTCTTCAATGTGGTCGGGATTCACTGTATAGAAACCAGGACCATCTCTTTGGCTGGGTTTGTTCTTGGAAAGTGAGTGCTTCACCGTGTTAAGGGGGTTTAGTTACAACAATATTGGGATGGAGTTTTACAGCACCCCTCCCCCTGAATGAAATATAAATAAGTTATACAAAAAACATTTATTACTAGTATCAAAACAACCCTCTAAAAATTTAGTACTACCCCCCCCCTCCCGAAAGTTTTAAATACACCCCACCCGGAGAAAAGTCTTAAAGAAACACTGGGTTTTGTCAGCTACTCTAGTTTGTCTAGTAAAGAAATCAGAGTTTCTTTCAGGCATCTTTTCCTGGAATAATACTATCGAATATTCAGTGGAGCAGAAAAACACTCGAAATTAAGTGTGTAATATCTTGATTTTCTAAACAAATTAATTATAGTGATACACTTTGAGAATCACACTACAACAGCTGCTAATTAATGATGTTATAGAATATAGACTAGGTCTGAATGAAATTTTATTTTATTTTAAATGGACATTTGTATTTTCTGCACAGAAGAGCAACACTTTACCCGCCAGAACCATACAACCAAGAGGCTAAAGTCCACACGTTTAATGAAGTTCTAGCCGGCAATGTCAGCGTGACCAGCTGGCTCGGGTCATTGTTTGGTGGGAAATAAAAATAAAAACCTGCAATACAATGTCTGGTTTTTTTTTAAAGGAACAATAAAAATTGGTTTAAAAAATATGTGGAATTTTTTCTTTCTTTCTTTTTGTTGCTAGATAATTAGATGCTTCATGCAAGTGTATGACTACTTAAGATATGCCGGAAAGCATAGAAAATTATCTCGACATCTAGGAGTATCATATAGTGGCTTAGCTAGGTCGGGTGTCATCCGGTGTGGCACTCATGATATCCACCCCTCTCCACACACACAAACGTATATATATATATATATATATATATATATATATATATATATATATATATATATATATATATATATATATATATATATATATATATATATATATATATATTCAGAATATTCAATTTGCACTTAAAAGACTCTTTTTACTCTAAATCATCATTAATTGGACTGGCAAAATCATTTTTCGGGTATACATTTTGCAATTTTTTGTCTTGGTGTCCCCCCCCCCCCCCCCCCCCGCTTTAAAATGGTGTCACCCGGTACGGTCCTCAACCCCCGCCTCGCGACGCCTCTGCTGGTTTATAAAACTAAAATAAGCCAACCCAGCTCCTGTGAAGGGTTTATAGGCTATCGTGTATTGGTAGATTTTAAAGCCATAACACAAAACATAATTCAGTTGTTTGATAGTATTAAAGTGTGAGTATAATAATAGATTAATACACAGGCTAATAAAGTTACTATATCATTCTTTTTTTTTTATTTATACAACTGCTAAATGCATGCAGATACTTTTAAATGTACGGTATTGTAATTTTAAAACATAATATACAGTTTTATTTCTGAAAAAAAAACAACGATTTTAACCAAATCCAAATTGTGTTTGTTTCCAAATGTAGCCTACCAGACGGTGCACTACTTCATGTAAATTAAATACCATAATAAAAATAAGCCTGTATTCTCAATTTTTAAAATGTGTTAGCCCCAAATCAATCAATTTTTTTTATTGTTGTGGTTTAATGTACAGACATAAAAAGCCCCAACTTCTTCCCAGGTTGTGTTGTTAAGTTGACTTTTCCGAACTTCCTTTCTTAGATGGGCTATCCGGCAGTGATTCTTCCAGACCTTTTTTTTCTCCGGGGGGGGGGGGGGGCACTTGAAAGGTTCGGGGGGAGGGGAAAGGGGCGGACACTGTTAAAAGTATATATGTTCTATATAAATTCCATTTCGTTAAGGGGGGGGGGGAGGAGATGCCTGGAAGAAACTCTGCTATCCCTTAGTATAGGTTGATCAGTTGATATTTTAGGCTATATGGAAAAAAGTAATAAATTCCGTAGCTGAAGTCCATTTTATAGATGTAGGCTGTGGTTGATGCAGCTCTGAGCACGAAATCGATAGAGCGACAACATAGTCAGTAGTTGTTATAAATGTATTGTGCTTGTGAAACGTATAAACAAGCTCTTCATCGAATAGTCTGTGTTTATTTGTTTCTTTGATGTTTTAGAAATATTACGGCCGAATAGATTATCTTGTTGGCAAAACGAATAAAAGCGAAGATTAAAATTGATTGATGAGTTATCCCCCTTCTTTTACTACCGGTAAGCGTATAGATACATGAAGAACGATAACTCTTTCCACTAAAGAAATCCAACAGTGACAGTTAGGTGGGACAGTTTTAAATTTTAGACAATTTTTTTTAAAACTTAATTTTAAGCCACCTGTTTAGTCTTTCCGTAATTACGTCAATGATTTTAATAGACTAGTAAGTAAGTAAGAAAAAAAACAACTAAAAAAATGCAAACATAACTTCTGTTATGAAAGCATAATTATGAGAAGAAATGATAATTATATCTCAGATGGATGTTGTAAAGAGGGCGTAACGTTTACGCCACGAACAATAAATGTTTATTTGAGATATCACTAGGTCTATAGTGTAGTCCGCGAAATGTGCACAGGATTAGAAGCTATGGACCTGATAGTGTTGGTGTTTGTTGTAGCAACGGTTGCCCTTGGTGTTGATGGGATTGTTGTGAGCTTCGCGGACGGGAACTCTGCGCTGACCGTTGATATCACAGAAACAGGACCGAACAGCACACGGATTTCGTGTTCCTCCGCCGCGTAAGTTTACAGATTTACTTTTCATCATGCGTCATCCAGCTATCTCGTGACGATCTCATCAGCTGATTAACCTTTTCCTCGGGGGGTCGCATACAAATGATGTCACGCAATTTAGAGTGTGAAGCAAATACTTCATACGTTATAAAACAACAGCTGTATTAAGCTTAAGCGAGGTTGGGCGCAGTGTTTCTTTCAAACATTTTTCTCCGGAGGGGAGGAGGGGGGTGGGGGATCGCTTTAAACTTTTTGGGGGCGCATTTTTTTTTCTTTATCAGTCCCTCGAAGATGCTGAAAAAAGCTCTGGTTTGGTGAAATTACTAATGGCAACGGAGAGGACTTGCATAAATCACATATTCTTCTTTTGTGAAGATTTGTGACGAGGGGCGGTGGGGTTATAAAAGGTGACGTCTCGCCTTGGATTTTAGAAAGTAATTTTTGAAACTTAATCAAGTTAAATTTCGCATCAATTTTTAAAAAAATTAATTGTTATAAAAAAAGGATCAATATAGAGCCTGCCTAGTCTGGACAGAGCTCAATTTGATATTTTAGAAAGAAATCGCTATTTCAATTTTTATACTTTGGGGTAGTATGTTCAGGTCAGGATTAAAAATCTTTGGATCAAATTAAGAGTAAGGTTAATGAGACAAACAAAAGCGAAAGTTTTATTGGTCGATAATATTTACTCTGTTATTCAACAGCTTATTATACATTTCTAAAACGGGTCATGTTTCATTACTTAGGAAAGAAACAAAGCTTCCAGACATTAAAGATGGTGCCATAATAATTGATAGAACGGTGATGATGGCATTGGAAGAGAAATGCAACGAACAGACGACCACCCCTACGTCTGCAGACGGCAGGATTCGCCGGGCTATGGTCGCTCCAGGTAGGGCCTATGTCTTCTCTGAATGCAGCAATTTAAACAAAAAATTCCACCTGTTCATTTAGTATAATTGACACCTTGGTATATTTTTATGACATGAAGATCTGGTCGAGTGGTAGGATAAACGTTCGTGAGTAGAGTTATAATAGCAGCCTTCCTAAATCCATACATCTCTTACGAGTAGGCATAACTCAGTCTAGTCCTCCCAGCTCTAAGGAGTACCTTGCTCATGTCCACCCATTTCTAATGGGTACTTGGCTCATGTCCTCCCATCTCTAATGGGTACTAGGCACATGTCCACCCAGCTCTAATGGGTACCTGGCTCATGTCCACCCATCTCTAATGGGTACCTGGCTCATGTCCACCCATCTCTAATGGGTACCTGGCTCAAGTTTGGAAAAATAAAACTGATATTGCAGCACTCAGTCCATTCACATCCTGCTCTAACGTATCACTCTATATTAGTCAAATCATTTTGACTTTTATAGGATGGCTCGCCTCTGTTGTTTTTTGAACGGGTTGACTGATGTATTGATGGGTTTGTCGATTTCTGTTACATTGGACACTAATTAAGAAGGCATGCTCATTATTAGTCACAACAAGACATAAGAGCTGCTGTTAAATTTTTTAGATCAATCTATAGATATATAGAGTATTGTAAAGAGATATTTTTAAAGGTTAGATTCTGGATTTGAGCTTGAGCTATTGTGGAAGATTTAACATACAATTGTCCAACACTGGACTTTTCAAAAATATTAACGATGTGTAGTTGTTAGGTATTGAAATGATTGGGTATGTGTTATTTTAGGCCCACTTACAGTATAACGCATTATTATAGAATATTTAAATGTTTACCAACTAGTGTAAAACCACATAACCCCATATAACACTCTGGTGTATCACTGTAAGTTACAGAGTAACGCCACATTATACCATATAGAGTTTCTTCCAGGCATCTCTTCACTTTTAACAGTGTCGTCGTTTACCCCCCCCCCCCCCCCCCCCCCCCCCCCCCGAAAATATCAAGTGCACCCCCCCCCTACACATACACCGGAGAAAAAAGCCTGGAAGAAACACTAATCCTATATAGCAATCTGGTGTATGGAGATGTCATTATATAGTTATATTTATGTGCGTCGTGGGTAGGAAAGAAATGTCACATAAGTCTTTCATAATAACCGCAAGGTTCCTTAAGACTTGGATGTATAGAAATACCACATATAGAGTTATATACTAGTGTTTTATATTATCTGCACGGTGCAGGCAAGAAATATCATATAAGCGGGAAAAGCTAGTGTGCAAAGTTTATCATCTGTGCGCGCTGTTCTAAAATCCTTATACAAGAATATATTTATTTTACAAAATCGCTGCGCGGCAGCTCAAAAGTACCGCGCGGCCGCGCAACCGCGTAGCTTAGAGGGAACATCGTACTAGTGTTATATAATATCTGCACGATGTAGGCAAGAAATGTCATATAAGTGTTATATACTAGTGTTGTATATTATCTGCTCGTCCCTAAGACTGGCTGTATCTCTGTCAGGCACGCACTGGTGCGGCGCGGACAACACTGCTGACCACTACAACGACATGGGCTACTTTCACGACACTGACGCCTGCTGTCGAGACCACGACCATTGCGGCTTGTGTATCTCATCCGGGGAGACCAAACACAACATAAGAAACAATAAAATCTACACAATGTCAGTTTCTTTTGTTGTGTTTTTTTACTTTAATTTTTTATTTATTTTGTTGCTGAATTTTTTTTAATGTTTTAAATATTAACAGGTCATATGATGTTTGATAGCATTCTAGTTTATGTTAAACTTTTTTTTCTAACTCAAAACAATTCTATTAATTATGTGGTCAGAATATCATTATATAAAAATAAAAATTGACATTAAAAAAAAACAACGTTGTAGCCTTAGATTCAGCAAAGTATCAATCAGTGTTTCTTCAAGAATTTTTTCTCCGGGGGGGGGGGGGGGGGGGTGGGGGGGGCACTTGAAATTTTGGGGGGGGGGGCGGTAGACTTTCTTTTTCTTCGGGGGGGGGGGGCTGTTAAAAGTATATATTTTCTATATAAATTATATAAATTATAAATTTCATTTCGTTCGGGGGGGGGGGGGGGGGGGGGGGGGGACTTCGAAGAGATGCCTGGAAGAAACTCTGCAGACGCAGACAATATGAAAATGTAAAATAAAATCTCGGCATTCATTTTATTTTAATTCAAGCACTTATGTACATTGGCCAGATTTTTTAAAAGTGTGGACAATTTTTATTGTACTTATTTTAGAGATTGGTACATAATAAAACAGTCAACCAACAAAATTAGCTATGTACTTATTAAGTTTCTTTCATTTTGCATGGGGGGGGGGGGGTGAGGGCATTTTAAAAACTTTCTAAAAGACGGTAGTTATAAGAATGGTTACAGTATAGGCCTATATCTTTTTTTTCTATGCCCGAAAGAAAACACACTGACTCTAACTCAATCACTTATAATAGCGCTAGCCCTAACACAAAAAAATTATTTCAACTCTGCAGATGTAGCTGCGAATGTGACAAAAAGTTCAGCCTTTGTTTAAAAAATGTTGGCAGCCTCGTTTCGCAGACAGTCGGCTCTCTCTTCTTCAACATCTTGCAAGTGCCATGTGTTGATATCAATGCGCGGTAAGTATGAAGATATAGACCTACTTTTTGTGATAAACGATCACTATATCTGGTAAAAATCTGACACATATGAATCTGTTTTATGACTTAGGGTCGAACTTGTGTTTAGTACCGTAAATAAACACGGCGAGTAGTCAAGTAGGCCTAACTATTAAAACAAATCTGGGTTTTTGATGTAGATTAGCCTACCTGCTTATTGGCGTGTGTCAGTGGCGTAGGCAGGGGGGGGGGGGGTGTTAGGAGGGTCATAACCCCCCCCCCCCCTAGACCCCTCGGTATATATATATAAAAAGTATGAGGGAGGGTGCAAATCGAAAGTGTGAGGTGGGTGCAAATCGAAAGTTTGAGGGAGGGGGGGGGGGGGTTGCAAATCGAAAGTTTGTCCCCGGGTAAAAATTGGACCCCCCCCCCTTGAGACGATCCTGGCTACGCCACTGGCGTGTGTGAATGTTGCTGGTTTTTTTTTTGGTAGGCATGAACACCGCTTAATGAAATGACTGACCAAATATATATGAGACTTTATTTTCGCGACGACACACATAAACAGATCTGGAATACGAACACAACCTTTCTGTTGTCGCATAGAATACGTTTTTGTTCCAAAAATAAATATGAACGTTTTGTGTTTTAACGAATTAATTATGATTCACAAGAACAAATTTGTTGTTTGTAGTAAATAATAATAAATATGAACATTTTACCCAGTGTGTATTAAAAGTGCTTGTCTTTGACTATGAACATGTCTGTTTTTGCTAAGGTAATTATAAACGTTTTTAAAGTAAGAAAACAAAGTATTGTATTTTTTTTTCCTGCCTGTCTCACTGAAGGTGGTAATGGGCTTAAATTAATTTATTATTAAGTTTCTGTTAGAATTTTATAAGAGAGGTTTAAATTTTCCCATTACTTAACTTTAAAAAAAATTAAATTGCAGACCACCTGGCCTATCATCATCCTCCTATTACTCGCAGACGACCAAAGCACCAAGTTTTATAAGAAAAATTGCAAGCTGGTTTGCAGACATTTTTGGAAAAAAATGAAATCTAAATATCAACACAAAAAAACATTTCTACAATTTTCTTAATCTGGAAATCCATATTTTCCATAATCTCAGTTTTTCCTTGTAATATAATTTATTGTTGGTGCCAAATTATTATAATGATTGTAATGGCATGAAATAAAAATAAAATCGTTAGATCTCAACTTGGGACTTTCACCAAACAACATACTCAATAATTCAACACAACAAAAAAAAAAGTTTAATTAAAAATTTGATTATATTTGATTAGGATGATAGAGATTGTACTTTATGCTTTTGTAAAATTTTCTTGTAATAAGCAATAATAAAATAAAATACACCAGTTGCACACTCTTGCAGACATAGACAGGAGGACTCCCCAAAAGCTAGACTACATTTTGTTTATATAATGACCTTGTTCTACTACAAGTATTCAGTGTGTGAGTATTCAGATATAAAGATAAACAAAAATTGCATATACCAAAATAAGAAAAATATAACAAATAATAAAATGGCAGCATATTTTCAGTAGGAATATAAATATTGTAAATTACATTTTAAATATAGATAATTTGGAAGTATAGTAAAAATACTAAAATAATAAATTCATGGCATTCTCTAGGTCCAAAAATAAAAGAACACAAGCCCACAAGATAAAAAATATTGTTAAAAATATAAATACATATTAGTTTATAAAAATCTAAAAAAAAAAGATGGTTTAAAAATAGTAAGGCATTAGATAAAATTGTATTCATCAACTGATTTCTAAAGAATAATTTTATTTTACCCTAAGTTAAATTGTAGGTATATGATGTTCTAGATAAAATCATTCAAATTTAATGAGTCAACTTTTGACTATTCAATTGAAATTTGAGTAAATGTTAGGTTAGTCAATAAAATATTTCTACATTGGAAAAAAAAAAATCTTAAATTTAAAACAACTGTGAAAAAGGAAACACAATTGAGTAAGCTAACACAAGTATGAGAAGATAAACATTTTTAAAATCTTGATTATTAGCTCTATATATTAAAAAAATCATTTATACAAAAAACTTTTTTTTTTTAATATGAAAATTATGTTCAGTAGTAGCATAAATTATTGTGACCATAATTGGAATGTATACATTTGTGAACACATTTATAAGTAGTATCAAAAGTTGTAAAATATTAAACATATAAATAAAATGCATAGAGTATTTATCCATAGCTATGTATTTGTTTCAAAATATTTATCACAAAAGTTATTTTATAAGTAGTGCTTTTTTGGGTGAAAATACCATTTGAATTTTTTATAGTACTTACATTTTAAATTGTATAATACATTTTTATAAAAAAGTAGAGAAAGAGTTAACACAAAAACAGATTTTAAGGAAGATGTAGTCACTGACTTTATGCATAGTAAAATTATGCCAGAATTTTATAAAACTTTGAACCAGAATAATTTTGATATGGGCATAATTAACAGATGCATTTTATACTGTCATGTCAAAACATATATAAATAAAATTTCAGTAAAAAAATAAGTTTAGGCATTGGTGCAAAAACCATCACCATCATGACATCTCTGTAGGATTTTATATTTACAAAATGCAAAACAATATTTTATGAAATACAGAAGGTCATTATCTCATATTGAGAAATAATTTTTTGTAATTTAAAGTCTCATGTCAGTGAAACCATCAAATAAAACAGGTAAGTACAATCAAATTGCATGTAAATTTTACTGTTAATTAAGAAAACTTTAGGCCCCTTACAATAGTATTTTTGTGGTTTAGCCAATTAGTCAGCCATCTCATCAGTTGAAAGTAGTGTATAAATAGGGTAACATTTAAAACAATTTGTTTAAAGTATGTTTATAAAAGGTGCTAGTATATGAAGGGGTGTGATATTTAAACTTTGGTGTCTACACTTTAAAAAAATAGTCCCAGACAGAACAAGTGCAACAAACTCTATACCTGCGATGGTAAGAAAATCTCAATGTTAACACCAAACCTCACCGTCACTGTCATTATACACTGAATCACTGTCATCATTGTTGTTGTCATCGACAAGTAACTCAGTTTTATCCACCTCGTCCAGCATCCAGGGTGCACGCATCAGCACAACCATCATCAGGCGGTCAAGGTATGACCTTTGACTTTTAAACTCCTTTAACATATACATCAAGGCCTCCAGAACATCATCCTGGCAAAATGATTTTTTTAAAAAATTAAACGTTAAATAAGCTACCAACTAAAATTATTTTGGCACCGTTTATCTTTTGACTGTTTAGAGCAGGGGTCTCCAAACTACGGCCCGCGGGCCGGATGCGGCCCGCGAAGTCCCCTCATCCGGCCCGCGGAGATCTTTTTGTCCAAGGAAAAATTGTTTGTTGGTGATGGCTGAGGAACTTTGCCCAGAAAAATCAAAGACATGCCTGGAAGAAACTGGCCCCCGAACTGAAATTTATAGTTAATGCGGCCCTCGAACTGAAAAGTTTGGAGACCCCTGGTTTAGAGCATACTCCCCTAATTATAATTCTTCCAAATGCATAACTTCACAGCATGATACATTAACATTTCTTGCTTAAGCTGGATACATAAAATGAAATGCAATTACACTATTGTGTTTACCATTCAGATTGAAGGGGGATTCCAAAGTAATACAATACTACTATAGTATTGGTATTTTAACCCTCCCACACCCATGCACTAGTAGTTTAATGCAACAAAAATGTTTATATAAATGACATTGTTACTGTAACGTTGTCGTATTATAGCTTTACCACATTAAGCCTCATTAAATAACATTACATAATATGATATATAATTAAAATTATACTTTATATTTAGGTTATTTAAAAAAACTTTACCAAAAAAGTTCAATTAAAAATAAAATTCTATACAAAATATCCATCTCACCTTTGAGACATCATGTGCTTTAAGTCCTTCAATACCTCTCTCATAATAGTCAGCTATTCTGTCCACTAAAGTAATACATTAAAAAGACAGATAATTTAATCTTGTGCATATTACTTTCACATAATTGAAATGATAATTTTAATGTGACGTAAATAGAGAACATAAAAGTATATGAAGAGAAACTCTTACATTCTGTATTAGGAGTGGGCTGAAATGTTTCAGACTGCATCTGTCTAATACACGCTAAAGCTGAGTCTCTTTCTGACTTCAGCTGCTGAAGATCAATATCCTAAAAAAATAATTATTCTTGATATTTAAAAAAAACTAATTTTCTTCATGAATCAGTAATTTAAAATTACAATGGAAACTGAACATTTTTTTAAAAAGTAAATATTATTATACCCTTTAATCAGGACAACAACTTTTTACTAATCAAACATCAAGTTTAAGGAACTCAATTAGCACAGCAACTATTCACCATTTGTTTAATTGTATCTTGTAATGATGTCAGCTTAAGCTGAAGAGTGACCAGCTCTTCCTGGATTGTAATCTTCTCTTTTAAGCTACTCAGAAGATCTGATGGAGATGAGTTTATAATCTGATCCACATCAACTGTCTCATTTTTCATCACCACAAGGATTGAGCGGAGCTTTTCCCATTTCTTATCTGGAGTCGTAATCTGAAACATACACTTATAATTTTATTACAGCTTACACAGATTTAACTACACTGAACAAATACACAAGAAATGCTATAGATATTAAAGCCATCTACTTTTGTTTCAGTTTTTTAAAATTATTTTTAGTTTAAAATCTAAATATTAACGATCTCTCATTTAATTAAAAGTACAAATAAAGGTGACTTAAACAAACCTTTTCAGCATTTTTAGAATACACATCTAAAAGCGGTTCACTGCCCCTATATAAAAAAAAATGTAATAAGAAAGAATAGGATAACATTTAAAATTTTACATTTATTGTCAATTAGATTATTTGAAAATAAAATTGTGTTCTTAAAAATTGAATAAGTCCCTAAATCAGCATTAAAATTATTTAATTTATTTTTTCTTGCATAATGTAACAGAAATTCTCTTATTATTGACCTTCTTGTATTCCTTAGTGCTAATGCGGGTGAAGTGGGAATAGTATTTAGGTGTAATGAAACCGGTCTTGTGGTAATTTCTGTGTGGGGCCTGGTGAGGTTTGTTGGTGTCTGGTGTGACAGCCTCACTGAATCTGGTAAAGTTAATGATGTGGGTGAAGAACTGAAGTACTCTCTTATGGGTGTAGGTGAACTTGATGTTCTATTTCGTGGTGAAGGTATTGGGCTCAAATGTGGGCTCTGGTCATGTTTGCACAGTAAATTTGGGCTTTTATTTGCAGCATCTCTTTCATAATCTGATGAATTTATCTGCAAGAAATATGCATAATCAATTGTATTTATGTTTGGAGTCATTTACCTTCTGCTGAAATGTTAGTTACTTAGAAGTTAAATATAATTTTGTAAAAATAATAATAATTTATGTTAGGCTATATATAATGTGGCCCCTGAGTCTATTCACTGTAGTGGGTACTTAAACTACTTGGGAAAAGTATAAGATACAAGGCAGTGTGTGCTCAACACAATTCTTTTTATTTTTATGCTAAGGTCAAAGAAACACGTGAACTCTACATCATCTACCTTACTGATTATATTATCGCTATCAGGTTTGAAAGTAATGAGAGGGTGTGTTTTTTAACCAGTTTTCTTATAAATCAAATAAAGAAGTCAAATTTTATAAATAGAAAGTAAATTATTAGCATGCATTAGTACAAATTTATGAAATAAGTAAAGTTCGAATGAAAAATCAAAACTTACTACACATTTTGTCTTATCTGTTGGTTCTTCTGGAGATGAATTTTTCTTTTCATCCACAACTGCTCCTTCTAGCAGAGTGCGAGAAATTCTCTGAAAGTAAAACCATTTTCTTATCTTAACAGTTGGCAAAGATATCTTTATAAAGCCTTTATTTTTAATGCTGTGTTTGAAATGCAGAAGTTAGAGATAACTACTATATATATATATATATATATATATATATATATATATATATATATATATATATATATATATATATATATATATATATATATATATATATATATATATATATATATATATAAATATATATATATAAAACCCAGGATGATAAATAAATTGTTAATTTTTTTAATATATTGAGAGCTGGGTGACTTAGGGATGTCCTATGTGTTTTTGAATGTGAGACACATATGACTGCTAACCAAAAGTCTCAAGTTCAAATTCAAGTTTGTAGAGTCAAACCAGCTGGCCCAAGTTGAAGCTAGGTAAAGTAAAGGCAGCTGGGAATAATGCTGACCCAACTATGACACTATCCCTTCATGTGCAGAGGTCACAGAAGCAGTGAATTCTACTTTACAGCCCTATGGACTGTCAGATTTGAAAGGGAACTTTACTTTACGACTTTCTGAACCAATAAGGGGGTCATCCATTAATCATAATGACGTCACGCTTTTTTTGACGATTTTTTACCTCCCCCCCTCCCCTCCGTCACACGTCGTCACAAAAAGCCAGACCACCCCCACCTAAAATGACGTCACACCTCAACCTACAACCCCCCTCAAAATTGCAGTTTGAATTTTTTTAAAACATCGATATTTTTCCAAAATCTTGTCTAAACTATTACAATTTATTTAAAAAGTTATCTAAAACGCAAAATAATGTCTAAAATTCGTTTTCTAACATTGCTTTTTTTATAATGCAAAAATGTGACGTCGCAACATCTGAACCCCCCCTCCCCCTCATCACACATCGTCACAAAATTACGGGACTCCCCTTACGAGTGTGACGTCATTTATGGATGACCCCTAACAGTTGAGTTAGAACCCACATTCCTTAATTAAATGGATGACTCCTAAGTAGTAAGTAGGGCCTAAGTAACTAAGTAAATATTTTAAGTTTACATGAAGTTTTTTTTAGAGCTGCATCTTGTTCTTCAGGCCGCGTTCTTCTGAGATTTGACATTCTTTAAAGAACTTTAATTAGGCTAATAGTTTTTTTAATTTTTAATACACAATCAATATTATTATTAACATTATATTTATTATATAATTAGATCTAGATCTATAACAAATACAGACATGTCACATTTATTTTTATTAGTCTCATTAGTGACATTAGTCATTTTTTTTACTTTAGTTTTACTAGTTTTAGACTTAGTCTTTTACTTTTACTAGACTCTTCTCACTCTAACTCTTGTATAGTACATAAATTTAATTTAAGAAATAATATTTAGATCTATGAATTAATTAACAGAAAGAATTAAGGGCAAGGCTTTATAGTTTATAGAAGACTATTATTTGAGTAAAATGGGACTCAAATAATCTATCACTGAAACTGAAATTCATTTATTCGTTGTTCATTTATAAAACCGAAAATACTTTTTAATGCAATCACTGTGAAAAACAAGAACTTTTTTAAAAAAAGATCTCCTAGCCCTAGCCTAATAATCAAAAAGTAAAAAAAAAAAAAAAAACCACTTTTGTGACTAGGGCCTACACTACAACCTCCCCACCCCCATTGCCAGTGTCGGATTAAGAAGGGGTGGGCTGAGGGGGACTATGCATGAGATACTTTTTCTGGCACATAAAATGATAAATGGGTTCATCAGCCTGTGTCAGAAAAAAACTGAATCTCATCAAAACAAACTAAAAAAAACTAGTTTTTACGACACGTTAATTGTTAACACAAAATGACCAGCTAGTGGTAGGCCTTAGCCCTATAGTCTATAGCCCTATAGTCCCCAAGAAATAGAAAATCGTATAAACCTACTGATCCGGCTGTCTAAACCGTTCGAAAACACGTTTTGTAAGGTAAGAATTGTGTTTTGAGTGTGTGTTGTTGGGAGTGGCAGGTCGGTTAGTAACGAGCCCACGTGTTAGCAACAAGGACATGAGTACCGAATTGAAGTCGTGAGGCCCTTAGGCTTATAGCTCTTATAGGGGCTCCCAAATGTTC